>NW_019416612.1:360117-360723 GCF_000390285.2 Anoplophora glabripennis | reverse complement strand
GACCCGCGAGAAAAGCCTTTGTCAACCAAAGTCGGCGCTTTTCGGGGCGAATGTGCGACACGTTCAGCCTTATCAGCTTTTAATATATATGAATTTAAAAGTCTCACCATACGAATTCGTAAATAACAATCAAATTGATAGCTTTAAAGTATTTTTTTCAAACATACCAAAGTCGACTATAATCTCTAAATTTTCACCTTCTAGAGCAAAAGTATAATAGCTAGTAGATTTAACGTAGTACCTAGAACATAAAATTTGTTACACTGTCCAAATATTTGAATATGTAATATAATCTGTTAGTTAAATGCTAAATTGATTTTTTATTTTCTAAACAAACCTCATACTTCAAAATATATTAACATAAGTTAGTGAAACACACCCTGAGGAAGAGTCAGCTCTAAACCAAGTTATTGTACAAGACAAGTTCTTGTTGGCGTCCAGGAAAATTAAAATTAAATTTACAACAATAAAAATTAAAATTCAATTCAATTAAAATACTACAGGGTGATTCAGAACTTATCAAAAAAAAAAAAAAATTTGTATTTGTAAGGGTCCCCTGTACATCCAGAATTTTTTTTGGGTAAGTTCTGAATCACCCTGTATATT
>NW_019416612.1:332684-360008 GCF_000390285.2 Anoplophora glabripennis | reverse complement strand
CGGACAAAAACTTTCGCAAGGAAAGAAATATGTAAATAGAATTTTATCGCACCTATTTTATATCGGCAAATTCAAATGCTTTTGCCTTTATTAATTATTAATAAAATTAATTTGTGTTTTTAAATAATAAAATCATTTGACATACCCGATGCTGCAACAGCAATTGTTCAAAATTTTATCCACTCACGTGTAAACACATTTGAGTCCGTCTTACTCACTTTCTACGAACTAACACAAATGATGTCTTGCTTCACCATAACACAAATACTTCACCATAATACAAATGTTGTCTTGCTTCACCATAAATTAAAACTATATCCATCAACTCTGAGTTGCTATACAAGCAAGCCATTTTTGACACTAATTACTAAAAAATTGATGTAAATACCACAGATAACAGGTAAAAACTAACGCAACGACGGATTTCAGTATTAGGAGTCACATGGCTCTCCACGCGTATTGTGAATGACGCTAGAGACTACAGTTGTCCAGCTATGTAGTGGTTTAATGTGCTATAACTTCAAATTTTTTTTTCTCAGAAACTATAAGGATTTCACAAAATTTTTTTTTACAATATTGACTCCATTTCTCATGCCGCATCTATTCCCAAATTTTTTTGGATAAGTTGTGAATCACCCTGTATAGTCAATAAAAATACAATAAATAAAAATTATATTAAAAAAAATTATAATTAACACAAAATAATAACAATAAATATTTAAAAATAAGTCATATCCGTAGCAATTACAGTTTACTTCATATTTGCGGTACTGATGACAACTGAAATGAAGAATTGTTAGTATTATTTTGTTAGAACTAAGTGTAAGTAGGTATTAACCTATAAATTGTTATGAAGCTATTATTAGGGGTTCTTGAAACATTTAAAAAATTATTATTTTTTAATTCGAAGACCCATATCTAGGTCCATATCACCGGTGTAACGTTTCACATTGAGCAGACAAGTTTTTACAACGTCTTAATTCTTAGGCTCTACATCAAAATGTAAGTTCATTTCAACGAAATTATAAACAGTTTATGTAAAAATACAAAATGGAACAATGAACAATTAAAAAAAAATACCTGCAGTGGAATGAGTTTAATACGATGTAGATATCTGCATGGCCGACGTCGATATTTCATGTCTGGAAAATCATCCGTAATTTTCAGCAACTAGCGTCACTGAAAATTGCAATAAATTGCCCGGAAACTAAGTTCATGGCAATTTTCTAAAAGCCGTATCCCCGTTTGGATCAGGAAAATGTTGAACAAGTTTTCATATAATCTAGCGTTCATTCCGGAGTAATTCTATTGCTCTATATCTTGTAGTATGTCATGTTATCCATTTTGCTTTGCTATGCGTACGCTAAAAGAGCAGAATAAAGAAGGAATTCTTTGTTGTCTGATGCGGTCGTAATTCAATATAAAATGATTAGAGAATGCAGAAGTATTTCTAAATGGGGATGGAATTCGCAAAAATGAAAAGAAAAATTCATATGAACTTACATGTTTCAAAGCTTCGTTTTCGTCATAGAGGGTGTTCAAGTTAATAAAAAAAAAACATTTTTTTAAATATCTCAAAAACTGCTTGGCCGATCTTAAAAAGCTTAATCTGATTAGATTAGATATAATTAGATTTTACATGGTTATTCGTTGCTGGGACAGTCCACCTAGATATTTCAAAAAAAAACAATAAATTTGAGCACGCCACTGCTTATTTATAATTAATCATCAACACTGACATACAGTGTGTATCAGTCAAATGGAATAAATTCAATCATAAATAAATAGGGGCGTGTTCGAAAAAACGTCCGGACAAGTCGATTGGTATCTATTTTTAGTTGCGCATTTCTTTCAACAAAACCTTTTTATACAGGGTGTGTCATGTAACAGTGGTCAATACCAACTTTCTTATTTTAAATGCAACACCCTGTATATTATTCAATTTTTGGATTCATCAGAAAGTTTTAGACATATTTCATGTACAGTGTCCTATACATATCTTCAACTGTTTCGGAAATATTAAGTGTTTTCAAATTTATTGCAAAAATTAACATTAAAACAAGAAAATTGTTTGATTACAGCAATTCGGTACAATACACTCAAAAACTAATGAGTAATACTGTTTTTTTATTGATAATGTAAAAAAGCAAAAAAACCATTAATGTCAATGTAGGAGATGTTCAAAATGCTCGCCACGAACGTCTTGGCAATATCCTAAACTTACATCGAAATTTCTTCTAACGTTACTCAACATCTCAGGCGTGACCGACCTAATCGCAAGCGTTATTCGTCTTCTTAAGTCAGCGAAGTCGAGGGGTTTAGTTTTGTAAACAATACTTTAGACACATCCCCATAATAAAAAATCTAATGGTGTCAGATCAGGGGATCGTGCTGGCCATTCCATCAATCCTTGTCTCCCTATTGACCGATTTGGAAATAGTACGCGAAGCACAAAGGCTCCATCTATCGCGCTGACTTCCACTATGCCATCCAAATGGCTACTACGGTGGAAGCGACCTGCTAAAATTTGCCAGGTACTTTATTGCACGAATGTCGCCTATAGAGGGTGAAACACAATGTAAGTCGTCAGTGCCGCGAAAAACAACTACTCCGAGGGCTATTTGCCCCTACCAGCATTGAATTAAATTCGCGACACCCAGATTTGGATATATTCGATTGAGATACTGCCGGACATTGATTTGGTAATGGGGCGGTGCTCTATCTTGCTCAAACCATATCATATTCGCTAGGATTTGTGGGTTTGCTAGATCAGGATATAAGTTTGTCAAAGTTGGCACGATATTATTTTGGAGCAGTGCTAAATAATTATCGCCATTCAAATTGCCATCAATGAAAAAGGGACCTATGGTATGATCTCCAACAATTCCTGCCCAAACATTAACCTTTTCAGGTATTGCGTATGTTCTTCTGTAATCTAGTGAGGATTTTCATTTGAACAATAGCGGCAATTTTTACTTTTACCTTGACCATGAAGTGTATAGGTGCACTCATCAGAAAACAAAACATGTTCTAATTGGATCACATTGTTATCTATCATTACCATCATTTGTTCACAAAAATACGTTTTCCTATCAAAATCGTCTACCATGAGCTCCTGAGTTGGTCTCATTTTATAGGGATGCATTTTATTTTCTTTTAATATTCAAATAATCGATGAATAGCTAAGATCGAACATTGGGGCTGCTTTTTGACTAAAAGTATTTGGTTTTCCTCAAACTCAAGCATAATATCCAATTTGGTATTATCAACTATTGCATTAGTAGTTGCTTTTTTTATCTGCCTTACATGTTCAAGCTCGCGAAACTGCTTTTCTATTTTACTAACTGTCCCTTGGGATATAGGCGGCAAATTTGGAAATCTTTCATGAAATAAGCGAGCAACTTCCATTTGTGTCCGTGTGTTATCTCCATAACCAGTCATCTGTAGAATTGTTATTTTGTGCATTTCTGTTGTGCATTTCTGTTGAACCATTTTTCTGATATGTAGTTAACGAAATTCAAGCGACTATAACACTGACAACTACTGTCATGCAGGCAGACAACACGTTGCTAAGGCCAGGTGTTTTAAACAAAAGTAAACAAAACTATTTATAGTTTTTTTTATGTCAGTAAAAAGGAACGCTGAAATGGTTTTTGCTTACTTTCTCATTATCAAGAGCTAAATGGGAAATAAGTATTGAGTGTGTTGTAGCGAATTTCTGTAATCAAACAATTTTCTTTTTTTAATGTTAATTTTTGCAATAAATCTGAAAACAGTTAATATTTCCGAAACAGTTGAAGATATGTAGAAGATATTGTATATGAAATATATGTCTAGAATTTTCTGAAGCAAAATTTAATAATATACAGGGTGTTGCATTTTAAATAAGAAAGTTGGTATTGACCACTGTTACAAGGTGATTCACTATATTTTGAACCCCCCATTAACATTTTTGTTTTAAGAGTTATAAAAAAATGTAAACTACAAAAGTTGCTCGATTTTTTATGAATTTTTCGAAAATCACATTTGAAAAACAAATGAAGTCCAAACAAAATGGCCGCGGGTGTTAACTTTGTTAATTTAAATGGAACACCCTGTATATTTTTACATATTTGGATAAAACGTTCTCTGTCGAGCATAGTCATACTGGGTTTGTTGGGTCCATCTCTAACAATAAGCGAAATACTATTAAAAAAGGAAAGGTTTTTTATTAAGAAAAAAAAATAATAATAATACATTTATTCTCAACGGATTAATACCCAATTACAGAGAAAAAAAAATATGTAAGACAAAGTGTATAACAAAAAAAGTAGTTCACAATATACGACAAAAAAAAAGGAAAAAGAAAAACAACAATTAAGCAGGATAACCCATCAATAACTATAGCGTGGACTTAAACTTAGCAATAATATAACTTATACCATGAAAATTGATGTCGCACTGATCGGCTATACCATTGAATAATTGACACATAGTATAAATCGGTGATTTAACTAATATATTAGTTCTAGGGGTATTACAATAAAAAGTAGGCTTATATCTTGACTGGGCTCTTGGCACTGAAAATGAAAATTGTTGCAAAAGATAGTCACAATCAATTGAGTTATTAAACAGTTTACACAAAAAAGTTAACGCAGCGCAGTTTCTTCTGTCTGACAATGCAGGAAGACTGAAAGACTCGAGTAGAGTTAGATGATCAAATCCTCTGGGGGGATAAAACCCATTACATTTAAAATACATAAATTTTAGACATTTACGCTGTACGGATTCTATATGGTGGATAGAATTTTGATATTAAAATAAGATATCTTGGACCTCTTTCAGGCATTTCTGCCTTTTTTCCGATTACATAAGGATTTACAGATTTAGTTGTAATATATTTTGACATATCGGACATTGATATGGTTCAAAATGCGTATAGGTATTTTAACTAAATCTCACTAATGGACAATGTTATATGGTAGGCCGTGACAGTGACAGGTAATGTCATGACAACATTGTTATTGATCGACAGTTTGTATTATGATTTAAGTAAAATAGGTTAAACAGAAGTAGAAATATTATTAGGAAATCAAATAGAGTAAAGATTTTCTCCGTACTCCATTTTAATTCCTAATAATATTTCAATTGTTTACTGCTGTGTAACTTATTTTAATTAAATAATAACACAAACTGTCAGTCAATAACAATACTATCATGACATTACCTGTCACTGTCACGGCCTACCATATAACATTGTCCATGAGTAATTAGGCCTCTCACGGCCTAATTAGTGAGATTTAGTTAGAATACCTATACGCATTTTGGACCATATCAATGGCCGACATGTCAAAATATATTACAACTAAATCTGTAAATCCTTACGCAACTGGAAAAAAGGCAGAAGTGCCTGAAAGAGGTATAACAATTACAAGATATCTTATTTTCTTAATAAAGACATTCTTTCCTTTTTTTGCGAAAAATTCATAAAAAATCGCGCAACTTTTGTATTTTACATTTTTTTTTTATAATTCTTAAAACAAATGAGTTAAAGGGGGGTCAAAATATAGTGAATCACCCTGTACATGACACACCCTGTGTAAAAAGTTTTTGTTGAAAAAAATGCGTAACTAAAAATACCAATCGATGTGTCCGAGCGTTTTTTCGAACACGCCCCCATTTATTTGTTATTAAATTTATTCCATTTGGCTGATACACACTGTATAATAACAAACATTGAACACGAACAGTTGCAAGATTGCAAGATTAAAATGGTTGAAGCTGGACAATTAGATCAGTAGGTGGGTAATGTGGGAGTTCATTGTGGGGAAAATGTTAGTTCTCTGTGGGATGAAAAAGTCGACACATCTCCTGTAGATTGAATATATGTATAGAAAATGTAGGTATAAGTATTAAAATAATTGATTAATTTATAAGGCGGATTGTGAGCGAAAACAACAAAACTGTAAGTATTTGGTATAATTTTATTAATAAAATGTATATTTTCATAAAAATAAAAGTAAGTTATTTATGCTAGTGTGAGAATATCTATTTTTAGTACAAAGAAAATATTTTAATCGTGATTAAAAATAATGATTACAGTAACTGTGATTAATTCTGGTACTATGACTTTGTTTTTACGATGTTCATATACGAATTCAAAACAACAGGCGGATTCTGTTGAATCAACAACTGAAATTCTGTTGTTCCTAGGCAATATAGAAATGTGTATATTCGATACCCATACAACTTTCATTAAACTTCAGCTCACGGCACACATACTGCAACAGGTACCAACTACATTTTAACTTTAGCATTGGCGATATTCTGCCTGTGACAGTAGAGCAGTATCGATTCAAATAGGTGCTGAAATGAGAGGTATTCAGTGAACGGAATTTCCTAAAATCTCAAAATCCAAATATAAAACGCAGGAAATGTTTCACAAGGCGTCTCTCTAGATATTTTTATCTTAATCCTATAGTTTAATATTTTCCCAGTTTCAAGCACACTTTTAGCATCGCTTCCTTATAGCCAGGAGAATTCAAGACAAAAAATAATTGTAGCCCAGCTCAGCGAAGCTTTTAGATCCTTGAGAGCGGAATATTACATTCTCCGATTAATATTATGAGCAAACAAAGAAGAGGAAGGCTTGTGGTAAAGGTCGGTTCGACTAAAGAAAGGGAACAAAGCATTTTCCCAATGGGGTTGGAAATTTAATCACTTAGATGTAAAATACACTTTTAGGGAAATATCAAAAGGAAAAAAATAATAAGTGCTACAGTCTACGTTATACAGGGAAATCCATAGAGAATGCAACAAAATGTTGCACGCTTGCCTAAAAAATTTTTTTATGGTTCAGTGGTAGGAGAATGTTGAGGTTAAAGAGATAGATAATGTTTTAAAAAATCAATCACAAATCTTTAAAATTAAAGAATATTTTAAAAAATAAGAGAAAAGTTTCATATGAACAAAATGGATTTTTTTTCTAATAATTTTAAAAACGCGTTGACTAAATTAATTAATAAGATACCTAATAAGTTTACAGAATAAAAAGTACTCTTTTTGATAGGATGCACCGTTATCAAGAAAATTGCAAAATGTGATTTTAAAACTCTTCTTGACTGTAAACACTAGCAACACAAAATTTGGTGATACACACTCCTATTTTGATTGTCATTAATATCCAGCACTCGAAAGTATAATAAACAAAAAAGTGGAGAAGAATCAATTATACTGCATATTAATTTATAAAATAATATTTGGCGCCCAACATCAATTTCAACAGTAATAGCATTAATAAAAATATTGAATAACAGAGGACCTAGTCAGAATCTTGAGGTACACCTGTTGCTGATACAAATTCGTTAAGATAGTTGATCGCCATGTTCCACATATTCATATCGTTTGTTCAAGTAGGATAAGAAAAAATGTCACAAATATATCAATGTTATTAATTATTATTACACTGTAAAAAATTTTAAATGAATTTCACTCAATTTTACTCAATAATTTATCAGTTTTTGCCCATACCCGATAGAGTCAAATATTCACTCTATTAGTATGAGTACAAAAATTTTAGGAGTGAAACTATTGCAACAGATGTGAGAGAGTTTCTGCTAACTATCAAGCGAGTGAGTTTTGACTCTATTCTGTGTATGTAAAACCAATTAAGAGTTGACTTTCTCTCTAAATTTAACTGCTATTGAGTAATTTTTTATTCAAATTCTCTTTTAATTTTAATATAAATATCATTGCATTAAAGTCATAAACTACTAAGCTGCCACAGTGGTTTCTACACACATCTATTTCAGAGGCAATATTTTAGGTCCAGATTAAAAGAATTGGTTAACTGATGCCACAATCTATATTGTTCGTTACAAATACGTATGTATAGGTACCAATCTAGCTATCCGTTTGTTTAACCATATATTAATCGAGACGAGATGAGAACGACGGGAATAGACAAAGACAACGCACGACAACCATAGAATGGGATGGAATCACTCAATTTAGATACAAGTGTAACAAATACGAGTTTATCTGGAGAATGTATTCAACTCGGTTTTAATTAAAATATCATAGATGAGTAAAATTATCAAAATGCTCAATATTGAGTGAAAATGTAGTCAATCGTTTCAATCAATGAATTCACTCCGTACCTTTATCGCTTTCACTCACAACGATTTTTTACAGTGTAGAAACAACTAACGCAAATGCTGATTTTGTGTTGATAATGATAATAAATAATCACGACTACACTTTTAAACAACTCAAAACCAATTTATCTTTGATCTTATACAGTTGAACGGTAATCTTACTAATACATATTTGTAACATCAGTTCAAAGAAGACATGCAAAACTTGAGATACATTTCCCCCGATGATTGAAGATCCATCATAAATCCAGACTGAGAGAATATTTGTATTAGAAATTTTGTGTGTTTCACTATATTAAATTTGCGGGATATATTACAAGCTTTCAAATACAAGCTCGCCTGGTTGAGAAAGAGTCGAGTTAACATAAACCTAAAAGTAATGAACCACGAGTCCAACTGGATTATGACAACGTTCAAAGGATTTTTTCTCGTTATTCCTGACTACCAACTCCAGCTGAGGCATGAGGCTTTGATAAGAATATAAAAACCTGTCATAAACACTTATATCAGAATATTTTTAAAGAAATTAGAAAGGGAAGGTAAAGATAAAATACGACCACAAAAACTTAAAACATTCATTTAAATGGAGTAGCAGTCATTTTCGTGATGTTTTTTTTTAATTGTTGTTTCTGGCACCTTTTGAGCTACTTTCCATTCCCATCCCTACTACATAGAAGGAAATGTTAGCAGATTTCGCTGAAAATTCTCTCTTGGTGATATTTTTTCATTGTGAAATACTCTTTTATTAATAACGTTCGATCGTTCTTTCTGTATAATTATGTTGATTACAAGCCGCGCATATAAAAATATACCCGTACAAATTCAGTTGATTACTAGGCAGAAAAAACATTATTTCCACAAATTTGGTTAGTAAAAAAGCAGTTTTGTATTACCATAAATTAAGCCTCATCGCCAACGAATTGCATGCTTTACCAGAAAATGGTAATTTTAAATTCAACAAATAATTTCTCTAGTTCAATTTTAAATTCGCCCGTCTGAGTCAACTATTTTTTTGTTAAAACTGCGACCCACGTACCTACCAACAATAAGTGCTTTTGCATTTGTTAAAGCGGGCAATTAAGCTTATCCCTATTCGCATGCTTTGTATTAAATTACTTTGTTCAAATATCTTTCCCGAACATTGCTTACCATGTAAAATTCAGTAATTAATTTATACATAAAATTAGGATATATTCGTTTAAGCCAAATTATTGACTTTTATTGTGTAGCAAATGTGCGGAGATTTTATTCAAGAGAAGCAAATATTTTTTTATTGCTTTTGTACGTTGCTGTCATAAATTGTCCAATTTTGGACGCTTTCGAATTTCAAATCAAACAGATTATCGAAGCGTTTCTAAAAGCGAAACATACTTTTAAAAGACAATAAAATTTTATTTGTATAAATCAAATTGCAATGTAATATTTGTGCAGCGTGATGATAAAGCTTGGAACAAAATTCATAACTTTTATACTGAGTGATTTTAAAAAAACGCCAAGACAGTTCGATTTTGTTCTCGGAAGGGACAACTTTTAAGATGATTCAGTTATATACAGGGTGACTCAGAAAAACTGGACGGTCAATAAATTTGTTTTTTCTTGCGAATACAGTGATATAAGGTTTGACGGGTCTATCTTAAATAATAAGCGAGATATTGCGAGAAAATAACATTTATTTCAAAAAATTATTTAATGATTTCATAAAAGAAATTGTACTTGGAAACGAAACAAATGCAAATAAGTCACAAAAAAAACGAAAAAAGTTTGCAAGTTTACCAATAAAAATTAGGGTTCTTTTTGTTGGCACTCAGGTCACTGATAAAAATTATTAAATTTCGGTTTTTGGTCGTTGTTTAGAAACAAAAACACCACTGTTGAAGCGTGACATTTTTATAAATTAGTACGTTATTATAACCTTAATCAACATCGTAAATTTATCACTGTACTTTTTGGAGCTTAGAAGGAATGGCACATTTAACTGGACGTGAAAGGATGTAGATCTTAATGATGGTTGGATATGGTGATAAGCTACGAACCCATGCGGAGGCATGTGAGCTGTTTAATCAAACACATGGTGACAGACCACCAATTGCACGCTCTACGGTGAGTAAATTGGTCGCTAACTTTACAGAGACTGATTGCTGGAAATTGAAGAAAATCCCCTTCAGTCAACAAGACAACAACATCTAAACAACAATGTAGACCAATCATATGTTGTAAAGTTGCTTCGTACAGAAAAGTATCATAGATATAAAGTCTAGCTGATATACGAATTAAATGGGGATGACCCAGACCGCCGGTTGCACTTTTGTGAACAATTAATGTTACGGTGTGATGAAAATCCAAACTTTCTAAGCAACATAATTTTCTCTGACGAGGCCACATTATGTTTAAGTGACTCAGTACATCACCATAATTGTAGATATTGGTCAAATGACAATCCCCATTGGGCGCAAGAATTTCACAGTCAGCGTAAAGGCAAATTAAATGTATGGGTGGAAATCGTATGAAGGCGATTTTTAGGTCCTTACATTTTTTGAAGAACCTCATTACTGTTAGATATTTAGATTTTCTGCGTTTTGAGTTGGTGCCGGCTGTAGCAGTTCTTTTCCCCAACGCTGCAGACGGCGATATACCCCATGAAAGAAGATCCACCTCACTTTGGCTTATAGGTTCGTCAGTATCTTGATGATACATTTCCTGAGAGATGAATAGGGCGGAGAGGATCTCTTGAGTGGCCCCCGCGTTCCCCCGACTTGACACCTCTAGATTTTTTCTATAGGGTTATTTAAAATCTAAGGTATGCTTCAATCGACCAAACAATTTAGCACACTTACAATTGAGAATTCGTGCTGAAATGGAAAGAATCAGCCCTGAAATTATTGAGCGTAGTGTGCAAAGTGCGGGCCAGTGCTAAACTGTTGGTGGAGGACAATATGAAAATTTACGTTAAATTTCGTAAATTATTTGCATTTGTTTCGTTTCCAAGTACAATTTCTTTTATGAAAAATGACAATAAATAATTTTTTAAAATAAATGTCATTTTCTCACAATTTCTCTTTTGTTATTTGAGATAGACCCATCAAACCTTATATCGCTTTATCCGAATATGAAAAAATATAAAGGGTGTTCCATAAGAAAAAACAAATTTAACATCCAGGTCAAAATCAAGATCAATAACATATTAGATTCTTATTATTCTATAATCTACCTTAATATTCGAATATTCTTTTGATGGGACTGAATCCTTTTTGGGACATCATGTATATCATAACACATCATATAACAGTAACAACATAGAAAAACAGTAATAAGAGAACTTAGAATTAATAACAAAACCAAAGAATAATAGCAATCAGTATCTTCACGACTCATACTCAAAACCAGATCTTTAAGTCGTTTCTTAATAAATGTTTTAATAGCATCAAAAAAGTCAAATGGGATTGAGATCTAAATATACAAGCGAGATACTGTCGTATCCGGTAGCTTACAAGAGGCATAACAAATATTTTCTGATAAGATCTAGATCACTATATGACCCCAAATACCCTGCAGATACATTTTTGAAAGCCTTGAAAAGTCTATTAAGGTTATTCTCCACGGACATTTCTGTATGTTCGTGCTGATAATTTCTCTTTTCATTACTTACCGTGAACGGAAACGTTGCAATCCAGAACGACTAAATTCGAACCCTCCAACCTGTCCCTTTTGTATTTCTAGCCGACTACTTGAAATATAGCCAAGACTTAATCACGTCTGATCTCAAAGGCGGTCCGACAAAAACCGCGACACCATTTATTTTAGCTTTACTCTGCGATAACAATGGAACTAAAGCCCCAGAGAAATTTTAAAACTGTCCCTGCTAAAGTGAGAGGACCTGAATTGGGCCCGTGTACTATCTATGTCGTTTGCTGGACCACACAGAACGTTATAAGAGCTATGTTTGTTATGTATGTTTAAAGTAGCTCACACGCCATATTCGCAACGTACATGTTTGGGTCACACAGAGAGTTATACAGTGCCTTCATAAATGTTTACAAGCTATGTGACCGCTGAGCTTAGGCAACCAATATTGCGCTGGTAGTGGTAACGAAAATTCCCTAAATTTTGGTGTCTAGAATATGAATGATTCGTTTACAATGAACAATGACAAACCGTTGAGTCGACGCTTGAGATAATGCGATCGCTGATTGGTTGAATAGAATCTTGTGAAAAAGTACACCAATCACAGCCGGTGAAACAGAATGTTGTGTGGTAATGTAATCATGACCTTGTTTTAATAACACAGGTCAACATTTGATCTAGGGACAATTGTCAGAAGTGATTATGGTAAATAGGGGTTTTTTGGGTCACTGATCACGAATCCGAGGTTGGTTAAGCTCCATCACATCAGGTTCAAGGTGATTTGAAGGTCAAATCAAGAAATGACTTCCAAAAATCTGAAAAAATTCATGCTTATGTTTCTATGTTTTAGAGATAACTGAACCCGAACCCGAGGTTTGTTTACCCCTACGATACACCATAGAGGTCATTCAAGGTAATTTCAAAGTCATTCATGAAGTATTTTGGATAGAAAAGTTAAAATCAGTATTAAAAATATGAGAAAATTCGTCTGAATGTTTTTTAGCTCACTGAACGAGAATCCAAGGTAATTTAAGCTAACCACAAAACCTCCATAAGCGTTTTTTCAAATTTTTTAATCACCTTTTTCCAGTATCACCTTGAACGTCCTCTGAATGACCTCGGTACAATAAGTAAGTCCATGTAGACGAAAATAACAGCGAATTAAAACTTAGTCAATCCAACATCACTTTACTGTATCTTTTCTGATTTTTTACAAAACTTTTTCTAAATTTAACCTTCAAATCACCTTGAACCTGACGTGATGGAGCTTAAATAGCCTTGGATTGCGCGTTCAGCGACCTCAAAAACATTCAGACTAATTTTTTCAGATTTTTCAGACTGATTTTAACTTTTCTATCCAAAATACTTCATGAATGACCTTGAAATGATCTTAAATGACCTCTAGGGTGTATCGTAGGGATAAACAATAAACAACCTCGGATTCGGGTTCAGTGATCTCTAAAACATAAGCATGAATTTTTTCAGATTTTGAGGTCATTTCTTGATTTGACCTTCAAATCACCTTGAACCTGATGTGATGGAGCTTAACCGACCTCGGATACGTAATCAGCGACCCAAAAAAACCCTATTTGCTATCGTCGCTTCTGACGATTGTCGCTAGATCAAATGTTGACCTGTGTAATTTTTAATTTTACCGAAATTTAATTGCCAACTTGAAGGAAATAAAATTACTCTTCCAAACAAAATGACTGGTTACATGGCTTACATGTATACATATACAGGATGTTCCAGACCACCCGTCCACCCCTTTTAAAATCCAAAGTACATGGTTATGTGAAAAATGATTCAGATGATGGTTATTTTCGTAACCTTGTCTGTGACCTTGAAAGTCATTTACAAGGTCATTTCAAGGTCAACTTAGTTTTTTTTAATGGAAACCCGTATTTTCAACCCCGGATTCGGAAAGGACAAAATATATTTTGATTTACCTAAATTATACGGTGAAACTAGCGCCCTCTAAGAGTAACGTCAAAATGAGCTTCAAATTCGTAATTCTCACAGTATAAAACCCAACACTACCAATTTTCAGAGTCATGATATCAGAACTTTCTCAATTATTGAGAAATTTCAGATTAAAATTTAAACCTTGAACACCCTGTATTTCCTAAACCAGCAACATTCCTATATAGGACGTGATGAGCTCAAACATAATATTTTGGTGTCTAGTATCTCCAGTTTAGTGTTGACCCATTCTTTATGACTCACCCTATATTTATTATTTCTTGAAATTGCCACACGGTACATACGCTATATTTGCGATGACATATATGACATGTTTAACAAAATTTAATGAAAAAAGTAGAAAAAAACAGTAAAAATAATAAACAGTAAAAAAAATATTTCCCTCTCTGGTTTAATTCAATTTTCCATTGTATTCAATATTAGTTCAAAGTTTTGTTTTACAGGTAATAATAAGTCAGTGAGAAAATATTGAATATCAAATATTTCAGAAACCTACGGATGTTCCCTTACCTCCTTAAAAATACAGCATAAAAATAATTCTCGTAGCAAAAACAGTCAGTACAGCATTTAGAGTGGTCGTAATATCTACTGTTTTTAATATGCATAGCAAACGTAGCTAACTTATCTAGCGTAGCTCTCTGTATGAACGTGTGTTTATGACTGTCAAGGGTGAGGAGAAAGACTGAGAGAAAACATAGAGGTTGAAAACTAACTCATGAATACATAAATCAAGCAAATTATCAGTTAGATACCCCCGGCAAGAAGTAAAGAAATCATAGCAGGTATAACGAGTTCAGAACTCTTGGCGGGTAAAAATTTAAACCCATACTTTACAGTTAACTCTCAGCTGTTTGTTTTTTTACGTCCTTTTTTTATAGTCCGTTTTTAAGTTCGTTGTAATTATTCACATATTAAGATACAGTGGTCTAAAAAATATATGTATTCATCTTCTAGCAAAGAATCCAAAATATTACTTTATCCTACGATATTTAAACAATTGTACAAGATGCTAAAAAAAAATGTGTCACAAAGTTGGAGGGGGGGAAGGGGTATGGCCCCAAATATGGAGAAATACCTTAATGTCCATAGGTTTCGGAGTTATGTAACATTTTTAGTTTATAATTTACACACAACAAATAAAGAAGGCAAATTGTCAAATGAGATGTACAAAGTGCCCTCCCTCCATTTCATGTCAGCTACAAGATCTCTGCCGAGAAGACCTGTAGCTCCTAGACGTCATTTACAGGCGCAGCGAACACTAAAGTTTTCAAATATCCCCAAAGAAAGAGATCACGGAGGTTTAAATTGGGCGATCATTTAGGCATACAAGTTTAGGCATACAGGTTTCCAACGGCAATCGATAATGCGATAAGAAAAAGAAAACGTGAGTGGAAAAATGTATAAATACTGCAAAAGGACAATTCTTCAAGTGAAATTTATGCTCCTTTACCTCGACATATATTTTATTTGTCCATTTGTTAATTTAGCTTTTGGAGTAGATAATATTAGTATTGTCTTGAGAGACAGTCTATAGTTTAGTACAATCTCCATATGCAGGTAGGTAGTTGCAAGATATTTCTCTCTTTCCTTGTCATCAGATATATGTAGTTCTGTTGGTTGTAGTTCATCTTCTAAGTGTCTAAGCATAGCAAGTATTTTATGTACTAATGTGTTGGCAATTCCTTAATCCTGACCTCATGTAAACGCTGTGCCATGCGATTTTCTATTGATTAGGATTAGGAATACCAGTTTGTTCTATCTTCATGATGAAGTTGATTCTGGATGATTTCCATTACTGCAGTTCAGGAATCGTTCTACTTTGTTATCCATGGAGGCAGATAATAAATTAATGATATTTGAACTAACGTTTTGGATTTAGAGTTGATAACTTCATGACTTCCTTGCCGAAGTCTTCCCCATGTATGTTTTCCAGATAAGTGTGAACCCATAGTCGATCCTTCAGTTTGTTCATAAAACTGGTCCTTAAAGGGGAAGAAGGTCCATCTGGTGCACACTTTTGCCTAGTTTCTTAAATTATCATCAGTGTTCCAAAGAGTATTTAATTGGCGCTTTTGTGAACTACAACTTGTTCTATAACTAGAATATATCTGGGTTAGTTCTGGGATGGAATCTCGAATTCTGGGACTCCCTTGGTCTTGTCAATAAAATCTCCAGCATTCTTTTGATCTTCTTATGTGTAGTAGTTCTCCACTTTGGATCTATACTCTGTTGTATCCAAAATATCAGTTGCATTTCTTTTATCGGTCGGTAATTTCGTAATAAATGATAAACTAAAAGGTGGCAATAGAAATCCAGACGAATTGAAATAATTTCAATTACAGCGAAGAGGAAATCTACTTGGGATTTAGAAAAGACTTTCCACAAACCACGCACGGATGGACCATTGCATACAGCAAATAGAAATATCAGTCAGAGCACTTAATCTCTAGTTTCAAGTTTCTTCTGATGAGAAGAGTTACATGTCAAGAGATCTAAACGGATGACGTGGCAACCAACCAGAAAATCGTTCAATCATTGACCACTGAATTGCCACTGAAATATATAAATATTTTGGTCCTGTGGATGTAGCAAAATTTGTTTTGTCCCTTCTAATCTCGACATAACACGTATACGTAAAACAAATCACGATGAAGTACCCTCACAATTTGTCCTCTTCGGTAATAGCCTATTTCCGAAAGTACAAAAACTCCAATTCCAAACCAATCCAGTGAGGATATAAACCCTGCGCAATTCGAAACGCTCATTAGAGAACAAACGTTTACGTTGCCGCACGCCGCTTCATATATTTTCCATATATGTTGAAATTGGATAAATAGGGACGTCAAATTCATGCACAGCCATTTCTAGAGGGATTCGTATATTTTCTGCGTGACCTCAAACCGGAATGTCGCGAAACGCCTGATCTGCGGCTGGTAGGAATGTATTATTGTATTGTATGCAGAATATTATGTTTTGAACGGAATGTAAGGAAGATGCCTTGGATTACTGGAAAATGGGGAGCTGAAGGTATTATTTCGTTATCAAAAAGATATATTAAGTGGATGCCGATATAAGGGAACCCCCTATTTCAGCCAGGAAAGAATTTTCAATCGTAAATATAGAACAAAGCGTATTAAGTAATAAAACAATATCATATTTTGAAAATATTTTAAACACACGCCATGAGATAACTAGTACAGATCCAACAAGAAATGTCGAGTTTATACATGATTAAAATTAATAGTTAGGCAAAAACCATTTATTTATTTATTTTTTCTCACAACTATTGACTGATTATTTTTCTTTACATGTAGCAAATGTGCAAATAAACAGAGTAAAAAAATGAATGTGAACTCATCACAAATATATCGCATTAGAATTTAGGCACTTAAATTTTCAAAATTTGTGAAATTTATTGAAATTTTTTGTTAATTTACAATAAATGAAAGTAGCTGTATACAATGCAAGAGCAGCAATTTGGAGCGTTCTACTAGTAATTAACTGGTTAATAAGTTGCAGGGTACTAGGGTTGACGATCAAACCCTCTTTAGGCTGGTTCCGCAAAGGTCCTGCATTGGTCTTTGCAATGAATTTAAGAATTTGTACTCCTAGAAAAAAAACGCCCACCTTGCATTGACTCAGTTCAAATTTTGTAAAATTTGGAATTATTTTATTTTCCAAAAACCTGGTACTGGTGAAATTTTTCGGGCCTCTATACGCTTTACTCCTTACGATGAAGTAGGTCGTCTGCGATCTCTTGTCCATGGTCCCGTACTTTTAGCGGCATTTACGCACTATGAATGGCATTTTGAAGGTTTGTTGAATTATTTTGAAAACATGGGCGAAACAGCTGATTTGCCTAGTCGTGTTGAATTTTGCAATTGGCTTCAAAATTCAACTGCAGCGGAACCAACCTTTATTAACAAAGTGCTATGGATGAATGAGTGTGTAACAAAAGCCGGGACGCGTAGTAATTTATTTGTTAGTTCTCGGAACGGATGGCCCAAAAAGTAAAATATTTCAGTCAACACAAATTATCGAAAGTTAAAGGCTTTCAAGTACGTTTAGCGTCGGCCTTCGAAGTTTAGCAATATTGTTTGAACAAGTTCACTTACAGTCGGGACCATGTAACAGTTATCTGTCGCGTCCGGGAGGCGCCAGCCTATGCTGGGACAGAATAAAGAGAAAAATCGATATTTTTAATAACGCGCAAAACCACGAGAAGAGCGTAGAGGTTCCAAAGTAGAACTAAATCAAATTGTTAAATTGATAGCAATTGGAAAATAAAGTAATAGATGAAATAGCTGGTGATTTGGCGGATTTTCCAAGCTATAAGGATATATTAAATAAGATCGACTAATCTGTCCCGTATCGCTACACGGAGTCACTAGAGGAAGGCTAGGTTTACCTGTAAGTAAATTTAGTTTCAAAATTATTTAGACAATTGTAAAATCAGTCAATTAGATAACTATTAGCATGGCATATATCTGTTTTTTCATTATCGTTCACTATGCACCTTTCTAGCAGTCAGGGCAGTCCGAAAAGGGGTTTAAATAATGATTTAAAAATATTTTTTTAGCGTAATTATCAAGGACATTTAAATAAAGGGGACTTATTCTTCGTTCATTCTGCCGTGGTTGGCAGAATATGGCGTCTCTTGTTAGAAAACAGTTGTGATTTTAGTAAGTGAAACGTGATTAGTGTTTATATATGTATTTTGGATAAACTTTTAAGGTGTAAATATGGTTGGACAGTGTAGAATTTTTAAGAAATTGGATTATAAACATCCACATCAGCTATCCTTCCACAGGTAAGCGTGCTTGAAGGTGACTTTGGAATGTATGTGCAACTCTGGCCATTGTTGTGCTTGTGGGTAACTTTTATTTAAATAACGGTAAAATTTTATAAAACTGGACTTGATATTTTTTGAAAATTTTTGCTGAGAGTAAGAAAACAATAATATGAATGTTTGGCCATTAAAATCAAAGGAAAATGCTGCACCACAAATAAGTTACAGACATTATTTATATTTAATATATTTATAGGTATTTCAATGTTATCCCTTATACCCAACATTACAAATTTTAATCATTCATCATTTTCAATTTCTTTTACGACAAAAACTTTTTCAAAAATATATTTACAATTTTACTAAATGCACGAGCATAAAAACTGAATAAATACAACAGCAAAAATATGGTAGTGGTTCACTTATACATAAAAATACCGAAGATGCAATCAACTGAAAGTTGCATTCATTCAACCATATTGATGTTCTCCTTTGGGAATATATTTTTATGTCTCACTGAAAGTTTTCCTCAGTATTCTAAAAGTGAAATGTGAATGTTTTTAGGATGCTTGGGGATGGTGCAACAAGAAAGAAATGGGTACAGTTATTGGGATTCCAAGAAAAAAGAATATAAAAATATGTATAAATTATAAAAATACTGAGTAGCTCTTGAAATATATTGACTTAGGACTATAAAATATTTTATTTTGACCCTTCCAAAATGTACGACATTGGAGATCTGCTTTCCCCTTGCCTAGCTTCACCCAACATATGAGATAGACTGTGACATGCATAGTCCCCTTTATTTAAATGTCCTTGGTAATTATGCATTTTAAAATTTTTTTAATCTCGTATTCGTATTCAAGTAATTTTTGCCTATCTTCCCTTAAAATTAATGACATTATGACTAAAGCACCCTGTATATTAAAACAAGGAGGTACAGTGTTAACTAAATAACCGCTAAGTAAAGATATTCAATTTACAAATTATCTTCATTTGACGAATAAGCTCATGTTTCACGAACGAAATTTATACCTACATTGAGAAAATATCCACAAATTTCAAAGATAAAAATTTTAAACGAGAAAATAATAGTATTTAGTACTTAATTAACTTTATGGAAAAATTGTAACCATCAAAAATATCCAATTTCATTGAATTTGAGTTGAGAGTTGTTTATTATGTTTGTTTGTCTGTGCTATTTCAGTATATTAACCTATTTTCAGCTGTCTTGTGTTTTTGACTAAATCGTGTTATGTTATGACATAGAAATTTTCGTATATATTTGAAAAAATCCATAGCATTTTAAATATTCATAATACCTAACACTTCAGTAACTAGTTACAACCGAAAATATGTAGTTAATTTAACTGACACAACGCGAGTAATCGATATTAAATTTAAACACAGCTTCTATTAGCTCATATTTTACTGTGTACTTTAAAAACGAGTACAAAATTGATATTCGAAATGATTTTATTGTTCCATTTGTGTGTAACGACATCCGCCAATATCTAAACAAGAGTTGCGGGATCATGCCGGCTCAATGTTACTGCAACTCGAACAAGTTGAGATTAATTGCGGCCTAGATGGATTTTAAATACGTGACAAAAGTTCCGAACACACACACAGTCGGACCTGTGCCACGTTGCAGAGTATTATTTCTATTATTCCGTTCGTAATAATGGAAAAATGAAATACGTACAGATTTGTTGGAGCCGAATGGAATTATGGACTACATAAATTGCAAACATGCCAGCGTACTGAATAAATGGTTTAAAATAAAAATTATACCAAAAGGGATTTGTAGTTGCACACGCAAGGGAGATATTATATAAATGTAATTTAAATAGTATATTGGCCTGGAGATTAGTCTGAAAAGTAGCAATATTTTTGTTTTATTTGGAAAAGCATTAAATGGAACAGTTTATTGAATTATATTCCCGCAATTACATTTTGTTATTTTGTGCAAGCTGCCAGAGCTATAGGAAACGATTTGCATTCGCTTGTAACTAAAAAAGAATTTTCAATCGCTAACCTCTTAATATTTGTTTTATTTGCACTATTCAACAGGCCACAGCCCAATAACAGAACAGCAACAGAATATTGACATAAACAAAAAAATTATACAGAGACATAATTGAAAAGAAATACAAATAAATAGGGTATAATAATAAAAGAGAAAAACAAATAATGTAAAATATAGGTCATAAAGGACATGCAAGGAATTGAGATAGCACTTGCAATTTTGTGGCTAATCTTCGAATTTAAAATTTCTGGTTCCTTATTTCTCATTCTCTGAACCTTGACCCAAGAGTTAACTTGTGATTAAACAATTCAACAAAGCCATTACGTCTTCAAGTAAGCCAACCTGGGATTAAGCTGATTTTTAGAATATTGTTACGAATTTATTGCAGTAAACAAGTGACAAAATTTAGAAGAATAGGAAGAAATAACCAGTAGTGACATATTTTGTGACAGTTTTTAGTACCTGTCTATTTAATTTACGTATTATTTAGCATAATATACTGTGCTTTTTAAATTTTTAGCATGCATAAGTGCAATACGATGTGCAATAATAAGAATAATAATAATTCTCACCACTCTACTTGCTGTGGCTTTACCAACTCCACAGAAATCTGGAGAGGTTCTTAGAAAAGATCCATTAGCAAAAGTAGCTGTTCTCTGGCATAAGAAAATTAAAAAAATATGTACTGTAATTTTCAAAATATAAAGAAATATAGAACACGTACCTTTGCGTACGGTGATAATATCCTGTATTTCTTCTAATAAATTTTCTACTGTAGGTACGTGGGGAAATCCTAAATCTTGTGAAAAAGTCTTTTGGTTCATATTCTTCAAAAAAAAATTTGACCTTTGAAAATTTGTGGTCTCCTAACCTCCTCATCGCTTCTGTAAGCATTTACCTCGTAATTTTCAAAATTCATTTATATTTTTAATATGTCAGTTACTTTTTTATAAGTTAACTTTAACTACAAATCTTCAGGTAACTTACACCTAAGATTCTGGTTATCGTTGCTTTATCATGGCATAACCAAGACATTGAAGTTAACCAGATGTCGTGAAACAGCTCACTTGCAGTTAACCTTTCGTAAGAATTAACTACAAGTTAACCACAGATTGTGAAACTGGGTGTAAATGTTGTAACCTGCCACTTTTAACTATGTGGACCTCAGGCTACGGACTTCGTTTAGAATCTGACAAACATTTTTTTATTTGATACTTATAAATCGGCGTGATTCTTTTAGTCTATCGTAGACACGAACAGAAATGCCATCTAAAACTTCATATTGAAATAATTTTTTTATTAAAGGCGATTAATATGTGGAAAGGTGAAACAGAGAAAAAAAATGATGTGTACTTCCAATCCCGGCAACATCGGTATCGTAACTTTCGTATTTCTTTTAAAGGAAGTAATTTACATTACAACCTAGTGTTACTTTTATTACAGAACCCTTCAATCACCCTGTTATTCTTTTCATCCGTTTGTAAATATGTACTTATAAAGTAACGTGGGTATATTATTTCGGTTGAGTAATCCTGTGACAAATTTACAGAAGAAAAAAAATGTGATGAGGGAGACAAAACATAAAAAATAATGAATGAAGCCAAAACTTTCTCTTATAAGGTTATTTCGAGGAAACTTTATGAAAGTGTCGTGATACGATTTCTTTCTAATTAATTAAGCTTTTGATTCGGAGTCAGAAAATTGTATAAACTTCCTACGTTCTTTCCTGGATTCCGAATCATTTTCTTCAAGAACCAGGCTATTTTTACAATTCAGTAATTGTTCTAGTAATGTAAACTTCTAAAATTATTGTCGTTTAATAATAGTTGAGTTGAGTGACAAAGTATCGTGTACAGTGTGTTTAGAAACTTGGAGAGGAGTTTTTAATAGTAATTTAGTAAATAAATATTTTTCCACGTAATATTTTTTTGATACTTTGTAACATCTTATATAATGTCACAATAATTTCAGATACATTTCCACAGGTGTAATTTAATGTAGCAGCCATATGAACACCCAGTACATGTACTTTACTATGTTATGTACAGTTCTGAAAGTGTAGGTCTTTAGGAACTAGTTGTAATCATATGAATTCACAGTACTTACGTTTATTCTCTAAATAACAACCTTGAGATGTATACTCTGTAAATATTTTAGTTTAGATACACAACCTGTATATTGTAAATACGTAGTGTTAAGGCATATTGGGATAAAAACATTTATTTCCAGCATTAGAACCAACAATAACAATGTACTTTTGTAATTATAAGATTAACCTTAAAATGTTTTTGACACCACTTGTTGCATGATGTCATAGAACCATGGTCTAAATAAGATATTTTGGGAAAAAGAAACTATGAGCACTGAACAAATAGATAGGATATTAAAGATCAATTATGTTCATATAAAGTAGGGATTTTTAATTGTATAAAGTTTAAACCAGTTTAGTGCGGAGTGAGAGCCAATCAGGTCGATTGTATTTTTTTGGATCTCCAGTTCTTAAAAACTAGAGACAAGGCCCGGCTTGGCCATTTTCCATTCTGACTGTGGCTGGTGAAAAGTATTAAGTTTCTAGTGATTTCGAGCTAAAGTAGCCATTTTATGTAAAATCACGTTGAATCTACATCATCCTACACCGTGAAACGGTAATTATACCAATAATTAAGTAAATAAATTCAGATGTTCATAGATTTGTATATAGTTTTTAAATATATTTTAGTAGTGAGTAAGCACGTTTCCCCAGGTATCTATTTAGAGCTAATTAGGTTTTTTTTCTCCCACGTTGCATTTTAGAAGCCAGCCATCAAGTAATCAGCTAGAAGTAATCAGCTAGTAGTAATCAGCTAGTAGTAATCAGCTAGTAGTAATCAACTATTATAGTAATCCGTTAGAAGTAATCAGCTAGTAGCAATTGGCTAGTAATCAAACCTAGTGCTAATTAACAGCTGTAAATGCCATAAACCAAGGCAAATTGCCAAGTTGAGGACCTAAAATTCTGGTTAAACAAAAACCCAGGCGACTAACATGCAACTTAGGTGACCACGTGACCACTGCAACAAGTCGAGTGCGAGACCATACTGCAAACCCGAAAGGACTGTAAAACACCACCATCGACACAGCCACCACAAACTCCGGGTGAGGGTTAAATAAAAATTTGAGACACAGTAGTGTTCTGGTTTTTTTTATCTTTTCATTTATCTTATAACTAGTATTAGTACCTTTTATTGTTCCCATCCCATACCTGCTGGGGTGACGGGGGGAAAGGAGAAATAATACTCAATTTAGTAGGTTGGCGTCCAAAATAACATCGTTCATATACATATTTCTCGTTTCTTCCCGAAACCAAAGACCGATGTAGCAAGAGTCGAGATACCTAACACCGGAAAAAAACAAAAGCGGACTACGACCCATTTGCACTCCGCCCAATGAGCTGCCGTTAGCCCCTTCAGCTGTGCGCTAAAAGAATTTAAGAGCTGTTGGTGTAACAAGTTATAAACTTATTACCACAATGATACGAAGAAACATTTTTGGAACCGCTGACTACTGATTCAATCTTTCACCACTTTAGATTGGAAATATGTTATTGCTCACAGCTGTATTAAACTAAAAAAACTCCCCTCACCTTAAAAAATATCATCTGGAATACTTACATTATCAGACTTTTGTAGTATCTCTGTTATAGAATTAATATAAACTAATTCGCTGAACCCTAGATAATATATTTCAGCAAGCTATGATACCTGCCAGATATAACAACGTATTTGCATGAATAGCTGGGGACGTCTATTAAAAGGAAACGTCAAGATTTCCAGCGTGCGTCTGTTTTGAATCGCACCCGACATTTCAGTGTTAAATCTTCAGTTGTCCCTCGGGGTATTCATTAGACGCCTATTTAAACATGAATCTAGAATCTTTCCAACAAGACAGCTCCGTCGTTTTATATCTCGTATCGCTTCAATTAGTTCTGTATTTATAGCCACCCTGAAAAGGCGTCTTCGTTTTCACGAGTGACTTCTTCATTCTTTACCGGCCGGCCCAAACTTGTCTCCCTGCCTCTTAATGAATGGTTCGAACAACTGATTTGAGGCAGTGCAACTTAATTTTAAGAGATTTAACAATATCTCATTATTATGGTATATATCACATAGTTATTCGAGTTGAATGGCTTTCCTTTTTCTTTAAATCTTTAATAACTAATTTTGATCGTTTTGTGCACAAAGGAAGGACATATTTTAATACGAATAACCATCTTATTAATGTAGTTTATGGTGTGTAACGTCACAAAAGAGTCAGTTAAAGAAGCTGAGAAAGAACTTCGCCAAAGACTTACTGTAAAAAATATATGTCAGGTAAAAGTTATTTTACAAAGATAGAAAGAGACAAGATATCAACAACACATTCCTACAATGAGTACGTGCCTTCTGCAGCCGGAATACTTGGATGAGGAACTTACAACACCTATGATCTGCCTTAGAGAACAGGAATATTGAACAAGTCATCATAAAAACAACTAAGGACAAAGAAAAAGAGGAATATCTTGCAACAACATTCATTGGATACAAGGATATAAGGAAAGTTGCCTTAATCAACGACGAGATGGTGCAACGCAGTGAGATTCTCAACAAATGTGAATTGCTTTGTCTGATTTTTCGCTATTACCTTAGATGAAAAGAAACCAAACGAGTGACGTTCTCCTATTTAGAATCATACATTAGTGTACCATAATGAGTATATCCAGATCTCTGAACAAACATGAAAGAGTTGGTTTGCTGGCTGATTTCGAAGAATGTCACAGATGCGTAGAGTATGGTGGAAGTGTCTTGAACAATTACGAAAATTATTCTATTATTATTTTTTATAATATAAATATATTGTAAAACTTTCCTAGTACTCTATATACGATATGCTGGCAAGATAGGATATTGGACAAAAACGAAGACAATCAGTACGAGTTGAAACGAGCACAAGTTTTGAAAAATATCACTGTGGAAAAATTTGCAGCTGCGTAAGAGAAGATGGATAAACAATGCGTGACAGACTGAACTAATATAAAACTCTACAGAGAGGCAACATAAATCGAGAAGATGAGGTAAAAGTTCAAGTCATGCACCGGAACTCCGTGGACCACGACCACTGCCCAGATCAATCTCCATTTCAGAGTTTATCCTGAAGAGGACAGAGAAATGTCTGTTAAGTCGTCAAGAAGTTCAGACAACGTGGCAACTAGCCCGGAAATTGTATAATAGTCTGTAAAAGTTTGCGTACAAATCTATTTTTCTAGCAGCTGCAAAGACAAATAACATACAATCGATTCCTATAGATCTGGATTTCTTTATAATCCAGTTTAAGATTTGTCAACAGAGATACTTGCGTTTATGTTGAATTACACTAACTACTACATGTAAATACAAATTAGCAATATATATATATAAGCTTTAATATACGAAGAAAAAATATTTTCTGCACTATTTTCAAAATTCAGAATTCAAACAAATTGAAAAAATAGTTTCTTAAAGATCCTATCAAATGAAGTTAAACTGTTCTTCGATTCGAGCAGTCTAAGTTAAAAGAGATTCCTAACTGGTGATATTGCAAGAAACCACTAACCTATAGGCTACATGCTCCAACTAGGACTGAACTGCACCAGCAATGTCAAGTAAACAGCTAGTAATAAATAAAATTATCCAAAATAACTAAAATTGATAAAAACACGTACCTAATATAATGAAATTGCTCTACAGGATGATCCATTAACGGTACAGAATGACTGTACATAGGAAACTAGACGTGTTACGATTGTGGGGTAAGAAATCTATTAACAAATACGGCTAAAAGAAATTGATTTGAAATATTTTCAAGTTTGTAACTTCAGTGCTAGGGAGCGCAACTGCTATAGCTATATAACCTAAGTTGAAAATACACTTTTTAGATACACTGTTAAACCCTTCATAAGTTTTGTTTGAACTTTTTTTTCCTATTACCATAGCAACGCCAGCATGAAGCATGCCATCTTGAAATTTTTAAATTGTCATAACTTCTTATATATATTGTTATGATTATATGTGTGTACGATATGTTAGCGCCAAAATAAAATTTGATTGTTGTGATATTAATTTGGTTGGATTGGTGTATTGTGTATTGTATATCTTCGCCCTACCTAGCTCTAGACTCTATCTCCGTAGTCGGTTCTATGCTTTAGCCAGAAACCACACCAATCACAGCTATAAAAACAAAAGGTTTAGTAATAAATGAATTTATTATTTTTTTGTTCTATATATATGTCAAATTTTGTCACTCTAAACTCTTAAACACACTAGTCAATATTTTGAAGTATTTCACAATGTTTATAAAGCCTTATACAAGAGGTTATATTGATAATATCGTTAAATTAAATTTCATGTAATACTGGTTGCATACCTTAAGACACTGACGCTTTATCTTATAACTTCTTATTTAACACTTATTAATTTTCTCTAATATTAATATTTAATTCTACAAAGATTGGCCAGTTTTAAGTATATATATGAAATGATTAAATAACTTTGCTTAATATTGAATTAGTGATTTACTAAACGTTTTTATATTAAATTTTTTTTTTACTTTTGCAATTCTGTATTATATTTCGTATACGACTTTTGTTTTTATTATAAAAGGTACCTTTTTATACGTATAATCGATAAAGATGTGTCGACTGATTTCTCTCCTTTACTTTGTTTTATTGATTCTTTCCTCTGCCACTGATATGCGGTTTCCTTACTGCTCTCCTG
>NW_019416612.1:261690-332250 GCF_000390285.2 Anoplophora glabripennis | reverse complement strand
AAAGTATTTTTATTGAAAACAAAGTTTGCGAAAAAGACGTGTTGTTGGAGCGAGCGTTCGCTGGAGAGTCCTCTTGGTGTGGAGTCGTTCGCAGAAGTACCTGGTCCTTGGCGCCAATCTGCCGTGGATCTTTTTTGGAACCCTGTTGCGTCCCGGGCGACATCAGACTGGCGCTATTGACATCGTACTTAAAGATAGGTCACTTGCAGAAATGTGTACCCACATCATAGCAACGCCAGTATGAAGGACGCCATCTTGAAATTTTTAAATTGTCATAACTTCTAAATGCCTTAATCGATTTCAATAAACGACGACTCATTTTAAAGAACTATTAATAAAATTTATATTTATGATATGGAAATAAAAATATTATTTTCTTGCGTAACGGTAGACGACGCTAATCAGAAAAGTTTTGTAATTGTCTCAGTTTATTAAAAAAAAATACATGCAACAATATAGGTTCTTTTTTCATGGCTTGATAGAACACTTATTACTAGGAAAACAAATACAGAAACCGGAGATCGATATCTTTTTCATTTTCAAGTTATTACTAAAATAGTGAAGTTGTGCTAGAATATCATCCTTTATTAGTACTTGCTTTCTTTTAAACTTTTTCTGATAGCGACAATGTTTTAGTTTTTTATTAACTCCAAATATCTGAGTACTTACAAATATTATTACAGTTTCCATAATGATGCAGGCTATGCCCTATGAAAATAGACAACTAAAAAATTATGTCAAACAAAATGTGACAGCTCGTGCTACGTACAAAATTAGTGTTATTGAAATGGATGAAGACATGTAAAAGTTATGACAATTTAAAAAATTTAAAAAGGTGGCGTCCTTCATACATATTAACTATGGTAATAACAAAAAAAGTTCAACCAAAACTTATGAAAGGTTTAACAGTAAATCTAAAAAGTGTATTTTCAACTTACGTTATTTATTTTATTGCGCTCTCTAGCGGCAAAGTTACAAACTTGAAAATATTTTAAATCAATTTCTTTTAGCCGTATTATTAATAGACTTTTTACCCCATGTTGGTCTTTTGTGAAGGGTGAAGATAGAACAACAAAAATAAAAGATATTTCTTTGAATCAATCATCAATCTTTGAAGTTGCTTAGTAGCATTCTTAGATAGTGATGTCAAAAGGCATACATACTTATGAACTGACTGAATTTACAGCTTTTATTCGAGACGCTTTATCATTATTGATAACTGTTACTAGAACTATGGAAAAACCTGTGAGTCTGACACTCTGTATGTAAATCAACTTACAACGTACAATATCTATATAAAAATATAAGTTATTTTTTGTTATATTTAGTTTTAGATTATATTTAACATACATATTATAGTATCTACATTGTCAAAATGTTTTTAAATTAAAGACATACCAAAGTAAGACGGTGCTGGTAGAAGTATGGGTACTGCTTGTAAGAAATTTTAAAACCACACTACTTTATAATATGATAGAGGAAAAATGTACTTTTACTTACAGATTCCAATAATAAGACACTTACCTGAAAAAAATAAAGCACGTGTTAATAAAAATAAACAAAATTTTACTTATAATTATATTAATATTTTTTTTTTGGAAAAACAGTTGAAAAGCACAGACATCGAAGCACGTGTCTTATTTCGTTAGCTGTAACCAGCGTGGTTTATTATGTCAAATAACAGTAGTAACGGTCGAAAGCTTAGGAAACGCATCGAATAAAATCCGGACCAAGTCGATAAAAGAAAAAAATATTTATTTACAATAAAATAAATAGAATGCTCAGTCCTTTCATCGAGGATTATGTTTCTGTTTTGTTGTCACATGCTTTTGTGTATATGAACATCAAACATAGAAGGGCATCAAATAAAAACGTCAGGGGATAAAAGCAACACGTGCCTCAGGGGTTCAATTAAATTATCTTATTTTTTATAAATTCTCTGAAGGTAAACCGATTAGCTACTTTTTTGAGGAAAATCGGTGCCTTTTAAGCATCGTGAATTCATGTCGATATTTTGACAAATCAACGTAAAAGCTGTTTGTTGTTTACTTATCCGAGTTTTCATCAAATACACATTTTTATACTACTACTACTTTAGCAAGAGACTGAAACATTTATTCCATCAAAATAACAGCTACTTTTACCGTACCTAATTCATAAAAAGTAAGTATACTCTTAGATATAAAATAAGTTTCATTTCTAGAAGTTGTTTTCCATTTCTAGAATTTTGTCGCTAAAGCAGCTCAGCAGAAGTATGACAACAATTTCTCCTGAACTGTACAACTTTCAGGCCTAAATTGAAAACGTATACAAGAAAACAAATTATTACTTTCTCTATTACTTCGTGTCGGTTGGAAAGGAAATTGAAAAACTCCATATCTCCCTTCCAGTTTCTTTCAATGGCACCCGTCAGCCCTTACACGGAATATTTCTAATAAACTTGAAGGCTTAAATCAAACCTTTTGGGAATTATCGCATTGTGAAGCAGCACCTTTAAATATAACGTCTTCTACCAAACAGTCAACATCGTCACAATAAAGAGCCTCTGATTTTTCACATTGGAAATTGAGTTTGGTTTTTGTATAAAAATATACCTATTTTTGTTATCAAATAATATTACTATTGTTGAACGAATTATTAAGATACACCCATAAAAATATTATGTGAAATGATTCTAGATCATTGGTTATTTTGACGCCATACTACTGTAAAATTATCTTCTACAAGTTACATTAAGCATGTAGTTTTACACATTGTCAAATTGTTCACTAAAAATGTAAATTTACAAAAGCATTTATGTATGTACAGTTGACGCCACCCCAAATGCGAACGCATTTTGGTAGTTATGGAAATTTCATCTGGATTTTAACGTAGTAAATCAGACTTTTTTAGTGGCGTAACACAGAGAGAGTATTCTTATGGATAAATTCGACCAAGGCATTATCTTCCGCGTCACTGGAAACCTTCCCGACACCTTGCCTGATAGATCTTTGTAATTATTGTTCTCGCCAGCGTTGTTTAATATAAATATACAACTCTTACTGACATTTAAATCAGCAGCCACTTCACTCAAAGACCAATTATCTTCTAATTTAGCTATAGCCCTTGCTCTATGCGCTTCAGTTAAATGCTCCGGCATATTTCACGTCACTTGTTTACATTTAATTACGTTTGCTCTAAGTGACATATATGTATATTTGACAACTATTGAATTTTACGACTATGATTTGAAGTTTAAATTACACGGTACAATATTGCCGTTCACATTTGGGTGGCACCGACTGTACACTCGACGCAAGATAAAGGTATTCAATCTGAATCGTATTTTGTTTGAAATATGACGGCTTAACCGCTTGTCTATATGGGGCGTTTCCATTAAACTCGTGTGGCAATATTTTAACGTCACATCTGACATTTTACGAGTTTTGTACAAAAATGCTCTCCTGGTAGATTGGCATTTTTAAAATGGGACTAATCGGCAAACTCTTATAGCAGACCCCGTATGCATTTTTTATTATCTTGTTTCTATTAAAAGAGTTGCATTTACATTATAATAGAAAAATCGATTAATCCTAGTTAATAAATCTTGCGAAACGTCTACTACCTACTTACGAATAGTTAGATTGAATGTATTTAAGAAAATAAAAAAATATATATATATTTTTTTTAATTTTGAAAACCCTGCAGCTCGGAAACGGCGGCCTTAAGAGCCTACGCGTGTGTAACAAAATTTACTTAATTTTAGCCATAGAATGGGCCTCTGTTTTTTTTCTGTACGCCATTAATGAACACTGTTTAGGTGCCCGCAATGAAATCAGTTGAAGTTTCTTATAAAAGTTGTAAAGCATACAATTCTACATAAAAATAGCCTCTTGACTTTTTCTTGTAGTATTAAGATTAACAGAATTAGGGAGGCTGGAAGTTAAGGGAAGATATCAGAAATTTAAAAAAATCATAACAAGCAGAAAAATGAATGAATTTTGTAATTTTTTTTTTCAATCTACTCTAAAAAATGTAACTTTTATTTTCAGAGAAATAGATATCATTTTTAATTTTTAATAAGAAAGTTATAACAATTTCAAATTTTTAATCGTTAATTTTAATGATGTAACAAAACTAAAACAATTTTTTTCTATACTATTGATAAATAAATAAGTAAATAATCGATTGATTATTTAAAATAATGAAAAGTTGCCTTCGATTTTTTTTTACGTTTATTTTTTAGACAGATACAAATTTATTTACCTTTTTATATTTTCAATTTTATTTAGCTCCTACGACACTGCCAGGACAAAGATAAAAAATCACGTTCGCTTTGTCGCACTCATGGTACCGAAATTGTGAACAACTCGTATGCTTCTGACAAAGATATAACGAGCGTTCAAATAAAAACGTGGTTGAAGTTAGCTCTGACACATTGGACGTAGGGAGTAGCTTATAGCGACCAACTTAACCTCATTTCTCAACGAGCTGTATAGCAGCTGTCAGTTTCAATAACGTTAATGCTTTATTTTAAAGAATAATCGTGATAACAATAACAAACAATTAAAGGAGCTGCGGAAAGTGTCCCCCTCCTTGTTCCAAGCACTTTTCACACCTGTTCCTCAAAGAATTAAAGACATTTTCTAAGATGCTCGGGGTATTGTTAATTTCACGAATCTTGTCTATAAGTCGAGCCTGCAAATGGTTTAAATCAGGAATAGGCAGTTCAAAAATAGTGTTTTTAAGGTAAGGCCACAAAAATTAATCACACGGCGTAATATCACATGACCTCGGTGAAAATTCATGTTCAGCATTGAGACTTATTAGTCGATTTTGGAAAACTTCCCTCAACATATTCATCGTCTCGCCTGCCGTATGTGCCCTTGCGCCATCTTGTTTGAAGTAAAAGTTTGTAATTTCATTTTCTTCCAGCTGGTTAACAAAAGGAGCGATAATTTCTTCTCTATACCTTTGCGCAGTAAGAGTACCATTAAAAAAAATAGGTCCATAAATCCTCCTTCGATTGAGAGCACACCAAACTCCAATTTTTTGAGCGTGTATAGGGCCCTCGACAAAAAAGTTATCTGGTTTTTCTCATATTCTGTGAGTTTACGTAACCACTTAAATGAAACCAGGCTTCATCAGAAAAAAAGGTGATATTATGAAGTTCACCGTAGTTGTTTAAAAACCATTCACAAAATACAGCCCGTCGCGGAAAATCAACTTCATAAAATTCTTGCTGACAAGTTAAACGATAGGAGAACAAACGCAAATCTTTTTTTAGCACTGTGTGGCAGGTACCGACTGATACTCCCACCATTTGTGATAAAACACGTACAGAAGTTCTTGGCGCATTTTCCATTATTTGTTGGACATTTTCTTTTAATTCTTCAGTCCGCTTTTTAGGTCGGCCGCTTCCTTCTTTTCTTGTTACACTGCCCGTTTCACACAACGCTGAACTGCACTATGAAAAATTTTGTACTCAACAACGCCGGGAAATTGATTTTGAAATTCTATACATTCCTCAATAGAATACTTCCATATTCCATCAATCTTGCGTCCATTTCTAAAGTAGGACTCTATGATAAACACTTTTTGTTCTTGAGAAAACACCATTTTAAACGCTTTTTAAAACGAAAATATTCAAATTGATAGCGGCGATATAGCGCTTTGACAGATGACGTTTAAGTTCATTTGCTATACGCTACGCCCTACGTCTAAATTTTCAGAACCAACTTGACCACGTTTTTATTTGAACGCACGTTATTATTTCGTTCGTTATTGTCAATGCGCGTGCGTCAGTAAACGTGTGTTTCTTTAAATTATTGTATGCTCAATATCCATTGTTAATCTCAAAAAGATAAATACATATTAATAAGGTCTAATATCTTTTCATTTAGCTTAAAACGGATGCAAACTAACCCTCATGTTCACCCCCAAAAATAATATTTCCGTGATAAATCGGGTTCTAATTAATATTTTGGAATGAAACAAAATGGAAATTACTTCTTATAAAAAAAACATCTATGGGCTTATGTAATGCGTCAGTTGAATGAACAGTATGACGATATTCCACCAAATAGAGATACGCTCTGGGAACGTATACAAAATATTTGGAACGCTATAGACGTGAATTATATACGACGCGACGCCTTGTTACATCTATGCCAAACAGATTACAAGCCGTTATTGATTCGGATGGTGGTTGGACATATTATTAGATTGTTTTGTTTTTTCATTGTTTTTAAAATGATGTCAAAATAAGTAAATAAGTTCATAATATTATGGGCCCGGAAATGCTTCCTTTCTGACAGATGTAAAATTTAAAAAAATCCTGTTTTTCTAAATATTTCGAAAACGATTTGAGATATTACACTGAGCTTTGGTGTATTGTATAGTACAGTGGCAGTGTAATATCTTAAATCGTTTTCGAGATATTTAGAAAAAACCGGATTTTTTTTCTTTCGTCATCTATCTCAGAAAGGAAACATTTCCGGACTCATAATGTCATGAACTTATTTACTTATTTTCACTTCCAGAATACGTCCTGATTTTCTTCCAAGTAACTTCCCGTTACAAACACTGTCAGTATTTCTGAATCGTGTTACCAAACGTCGAACATGCTGAGCAAAAATGTTAGAATCTGTTGCTTCAGGATTTGGAAACTCTTCCTGGAATTGCAAAAAACATTAGTGGATTGAATAATTCCATCCATTTTCATCTCGTTGACCACTTCGAATATAGGCCTCTACAATAAATTTATCGTCTTCTAACGAAAATACCAATTTCTAACCTAAAACAGTTCGAGTAATTTATATCGAAGAAACCATCAATATTTGCTTCCTTACCACAAAACTAACAATTAACAGATCATTAGCATTGAAACACAGTGACTATGTAGAAGATCAACGATAAATACAAATAAAAACACAATCGGTGAACATAACACAAATAAAAGCACGGGCGTCTCTGAATAGACAGATCGTGAGGGTCGAAATTCTAAGAACACGGAAAGTAATTTTGATCAAATGGAAGTAAATTTAAATATCTTTGGTAACATTTACGTGTGACGAGCTTCAATCATTCTGGATTGCTCGATATATTCTCTTCTACAAACCGTATTATGTAGGTATGTTAAATTCATTTGCATTTTTTTGTATAAAATTGTTTTTATCAGTGTAGATTTAAATATATGTTCAATTAATTTTAAATATAAAATTACCAATTCCATACCAACGTTCATTATTTAAAGCAAAATTAATTAAAACCCTTATAATTAACATTGCACATATTTTGGCTATTTTATAACTAGTTTAATCTAATTTCTAATTACAAAGCCTACTTGTAAATAATGATTGAAAAGTTCATAATAAGCCATTAACGTATACATATTTAACGGCCTCGCTGGTTTTACTAATTAAAACGACTGGATTTTACACATTTTCCAATTAGTCCGTTATATTTACGGTACAGAGGAATTAAATTCGTGGTTATCAGTATGTTTGTAAATTTTGTTAATTTATTTTGGGTTTGAATAGTTCTACCCATTTCCACGGCAACAATGAACAACTACCGGTCAAACATGATCCAAAAACACCGCGTAATACATATTTATTAATCATAAATTTGATGTCACATGGAAAATGTTTCTGTTTTAGGGCTATTATATAAGAGTATTTAAGTACACTGTGATAAACGAGTTCGGATAAAATAATACTGTCAGGAGAAATGTGACAAGGGTTAGCTTGTCATTTTAGGAAGTTACTTAGTGTAATACAAAACAAGTGGACACAGAATTCATAAAATGTTTTATAATTACTCTCAAGAGTTCTTCCCATCTGTAGGAATATTAATTGTGTCCTAGGATAACAATTATGAACACAAATTTGCCGGACTGGCCATAGGGAAAAAAGGGAAAACTCCTGATGAACATTTAATTAGATATATTTCAAAAATTTGAAACTTTTTTAGAATGGAAAGCAAAAAAAAATTCAAAAATTTAGTCGCTTTTTAAACTTTATGTTTTTTTGGGACAATTTATTTAAAGTTAAACCACAGATGTTTTTGGGATAAAGGAAGTTCATTATTTGCATGTTAATCAGAATGGTGACGTAGATGATGATGAAATTACTTCGCATGTTAAAGACAATCAAAGTAAAGAAAAACAAACAAAAAATCTTACAAAGACTGTGCCTAACTCTTTCTTTTACGCAGATGGCTTGTGAGCGATCTTTTAGTATTTTAAAATGTATCAAAAATCGGTTGCGAAATTCCATCAGACAAGAAAAATTAGAAGCCTTTATACTTATGAACTCTGAAAAATATATTTTAGACAAGATCACGATTGACGCAGTAATTGACTTACCAACTTCAAGCATCCATGTTTTAGAAATAAGCTTTTACTGTAATATTATTTTCAGATTTGTCAGATGTAAACTAGTGGAAAAAATTAAGGGATCAAAAAAAAAATCTAAATTTTCAGCGATTTTTCAAATGGCTGTATCTTTGATAAAAATGGCCGTATTGCTTGCAAATAAAAAAATTTCAAGTGACACGTATCGCGCAATCTTAATGAATAACATGAACAAAATTTTTACGAAATTTTTTTCGTTTTTTTTTGGTGTACGGCCTTGAAAAAAATTTTTACAACTTAACCACCTTATGGATTAGACAAGTTGTTCATTTAGCTTCAATTTCTTTTTTTTTTGGTCTCGATACGACCATTTGCTATCGGACTTTGAATGAAAATGGATCATTTTCTCTTTGTTCATCGATATCTCAGAAACCAATAGTTGCATAGAAAATCGACGGTGGGTTTCAGAAACTTGAATGAATTCTCTACAAGGCCCTGGCACGGTTTTGTAGAAAAAAATTTTTTTTATCCTCAACATGACTGAAAATGACTTTTACTGACTTTTAGGGGTCTTCTAGAAAATCACGTGCCACATTGAGAATATTGGGTAAATGACTAATGTTAAGTGTGCCTTTTACAGGTCATTGTACCCCTAAAAGCCCTACAGAGTTTCAATTCGATCAATTTCTGTTACATTCGACTGAATTTTTTAAAAAATTAAAGGATCACGTTTTTTTGCCTTTACATGCTCATAATCTGTAAAAAAATTAAAAAAAAAACATTTTTTCCTGATTAAAGTCTGATAGCTCAGCGAGAAATGGTCGTATCGAAACCAAAAAAAAAAAAAAAGAAATTGAAGCTAAATAAACAACCTATCTAATCCATAAGGTGGTTAAATTGGAAAAAAAATTTTCAAGTCCGTACACCAAAAATAAGATCGAAAAAAATTTCGAAAAATTTTTTTTCATGTTATTCATTAAGATTGCGCGATACGTGTTACTTGAAAAAAATTTTTTTACAAGATCCAAAAATTAGAAACTTCAAGCTTCAAATTGCTTTTTTTTACTCCAATACGACCATTTTTATCAAAGATGACAGCCATTTGAAAAATCACCGAAAATTTAGATTATTTTTTTTGATCCCTTAATTTTTTCCAGTAGTGTATTTTAATCGAAATTACTGAAATTATTGAAATTAACTTTCACATGTATGTTATTCTTTTGTATACTATTAGATTACAGCTCTCATATTTTCGTGTGTTATTTAATATAGAATACAAAATCGTACTCCATGGTTCAAGCTTGACGGATTTACAAAAGTCTCTATAAAAAGTTACCGAGTAAAGCGCTTAAAAGTAGTCGAATGCAAGGTAAAATTATCCACTGAAAAAAATAAAAGAAAACATAAACTAATTGATGGATAAAATAAATAATACATTTAAAAATTTTCAATCTTCTCAACTTTGGAAAACTCGACATAAATAACCGACTATTTCAAAACTGTACACTAGAAAAACCCGTTTACTTTTTACTATGGCAAGCCAAGTCAGTTTAGAATTTTTTAGGGCCGCTAGTTTGAAAAATTCTAGGGCTGCTGTTTTCTCCCAGTCCGGCGTTGCAAATTTGTTGTGTGAAACATGAATTCCATCAGTTCCCTTAACTACTTATAAGTGTAATTTTGAGGAAAATTAATTGTCCTGAAGGCATATATTTATTAGATTTACAGATATATAGTCATTTCTTTTCGGATCTGATTTCATTATATGTATGTACTTTCTCTATAATCTCTTAGCCAGTGGCGGCTCGTCGTATGAAGCAACTGAGGCCGGGCCTGACCGTAAAATTTGGCTCTCACATCATATATTTTAATACCTACTCTCCTACTGATAACCTAAATAAAAAGTTGGGTTATAGTAGGGCTATTGGCGAAGTTCTCCACAATAAAAAATGACGTGGCAATTTATTCCTATTTATTATTTGATAGCGGATTAATAAAATATCCAAATAGTTGCGTATTATTTTTATAAAATCTGATTGAAAATCCTGCTGATGAACATCAGTTTTTTTATAATATTGTAAATGCAACTAAAAATTTCCGGATGAATTTAGTCGTTTGACCTTGAAAATTTAAAAAATTTTGCCCGCGGCGCTTTTTTTCTTTCTTACCCAACTAGTAAAAAAGCCACGGGCCTCACCTTTTCACATTGTCACGAGCCGCCACTGATCATAGAAGAAATAATATCTTCTTTACGCTGCAGTGTAAGAAAAGCCCTACACGGAGAAACAGCTATTTTTTAAATTAATATTAACTGTAATTGAATTATATCAGTATTGTTCAAGCAATGGAAAACTTATACCTATCTGATACGAAAACGAATGTTTGATTAAAATATGATTGAAATTTGCTAGAATGTTATTTAAAAAAATTCAATTATATGTTACGTTATAGCGTTTTACTTTTTGTGTCATAAAATTTGACTGATATAAGAGATATAAGATTACTGGAGTCAGTAATGTGTGATTTTGTTGTATGAAATAGGAGTACACATATTAGAATCTTTAGACACGTAAAAAACTTCTTAACTACAGAATCCATTACTCCAAACTGTTTTTAAAATTAATAATAATCGAAAATAGTTAAAATTTATTGAGAATTTCTGGAATCGTCCTCGACTTACATACTACATAAAAAGAGGTAAATAGTTATGGCGTGGCATCTGCTTTTTTGTCCCGTTTTTGATTTTGTAGTACACGAAAAATCCACTGATTCAATTTTAAGTATTCATCAGTTCTACTTTGACGGAAACCTTTGCCTTTTTACCGTGCATGTGTTGTCTATATTAATGGATGCAAATACATATGGGCCTGTGGTGTTTGTCGAATAATCATACTAAAATCGCCATCATTAAAATAACAAATGAATTGAAGTTCTATTAAAAAGAATAACTATATCTCTGGCAATCGAGTTTCCGGACCTCTATTTATTTACTTTTCAAATGCCCTCCACAAGTTTGTTATCTTTATTATCGATCTACCTTAATATCTCAAAAATCACGAATTATAACGATCTTTTTCAAACTCGGCAAAGTTGGAACGATCCTGCAGAATCAGCGCCAAACACGGTGGCAAAGCTCCGGAGCTTTTTCTAATAAATTCCAGGAGTGTTGCTCTGATTTATGGGCAAAGCAGTTTCCAGTTCCAATCTCTAGACAAGGTCCGACTGTCAACGTAAGGCGCAGCACTTTTCCGGGCTTTAAAACAAATCAGTTTACTCAAAGTACAACGGATAGAATTCTTAAAATCAATTTACGTGAAACTTGTTTCGAGAGAACAAACAATTCCGAATAAAGTTCTTCTCATTCCAGTCGTACTTTAGATGTGGAGAGCTCTGGGGGATTCTATATTTAAAATAATTCAAAAACAAGTGGAAGGAAAATTTGCGTCTGCTTGTGATGCTATCACAGCAATATTTGTTAGGTTTGATTCTCAGAAGTGCCTGTCGTATTAAAATAATTGTTTTTAGTTGTCAATATAGTCCAACCAAATTACAGTTGGAGAAAAAAAAATAAGTGGAAATGGTAAAAAAGCTTATAATAAACCTAAAAAAAATAAATGCATGAACAGGGGCGGCGGAGGGTTGGTTTGGGGGGTTGAAAAATTATGAAAAATTGTATCATTGGGATTTCTAGCGAAAGTTCACTTCAAACAAAAAAGTATCCAATACAAAAGTTGTAGATCATGCAAAAATCTACAACATTTGTAGAGGACACTTTTTAACATAATCTCAAAATTTCCGAGAAAAATGCAAAAAACAGGTTTTTTTCTGATTTTTCGTTTTTTATATCTCGTTTCCGCAAAAATAATTTAATTTTGACGAAACTTGGTGAAAGTATACCTTTCTCTGTCTTAAATAACCTCAATTTTTTTAGATAAAAAAATAAAGAAGTTTCTGAGATATTCATTTGTTTCGGCCTGAAACACTTTTTTTTCAAAGAAAAATTCTACTTAAAAAAATCATCGTACAGAGATCTGCCGGTAATCATTTTTTTTCGTTTTGACAAATACTTTTTGGTGAAATAAAAAAATTTGTAATCAAAAGTAAGTTCAAAAACTTGCTCAAAAATGCAAAATGTAAATAATGACTTGCAGCAATGAATTTTTCAGTAATTGTTGATAATTTGTTTAAATTTAAAAAAAAATCAAAAACTGATTACACCATTCAATTGTACGGAAAAAAATAAGACAAAAAATGTTTTTTTGAGACAATGAGACAAAAAACTGTGTCTCATTGTTTGACCCAAAACTTTATTTTTGTACAGTATTGCTAAACATCCAAGTCGAATTACAAATGCTCAAATAATAAATTATCTGGACGATTTAAGATTTCGGCAATACAAAGTATTAACAGCAAAGTCTACTGTTGATGCGAAATCCGAAAACCCGAAATATTGCAAAATCGTTTTATATTTTTTCTAGTTTTATTTGAAAATAAATTTTAAATAAATTGCATATTTACATCGCCACTTTTTTCGCTCTATCCAATGAATGGCATCAACATTTTTGCAATCCGACGTTTCGTCTTCGAGGGTCCATCATCAGATTAATTTTTTTAAATATATCGCTGCTATTTTTATGACAAAATCTAGTCATTTTTAATTCTGTATTAGATGATATTTCTATTGTAATCTAAAACCTAAAAAGGTTTTTAGCTATCATTAAAAAAATTTTCTGAGTACGTCTCTGAATGCTTTCAAAATACCTGTGTCTATTGGAGGAGAGAGAGAGAGGAGAGAATAAAAGTCAATACAGCACAAAATATCCAACAATTTTTTTTAATCCATAATTTAAAAAGTTGTCCTTAATAAAAAAATAATACGAATTTATGAAATATTTTATTATTTCTAATTAGTATTGCTAATAGTAGTAAAAAATTGTTGGATATTGTGTGCCTATCGACTTTTATACTGTTATGACTTCATCCAGTAGATATTTTGAAAGCGTTCAGAGTCGTATTCAGGAAAAAAATTAAATTATAGCTAAATCAAGCGAAAAACTTTTTAAGCGATTACAATGTAATATCTTCTAATTCAGAATTAAAAATGACTTTAGATTTTGTCATAAAAATAGTAGCGACGTATTTAAAGAAATTAACCCGATGATGGCCCCTTGAAGACGAAACGTCGGATTGCACAAATGTTGGCGCCATTGTATAGAGCGCAAAAAGTGCAATGTAAATATGTAATTTATTTTAAAATTCGTTTTCAAATAAAGCCAGAAAAAATTAAATATTTTTGTAAAATTTCGGGTTTTTCCGGATATCTCCGGAACTACCCGGAATTTTAAAACTTTCTAAACAGCATATTGTTAGGTATAAAAAACACAACTTTTTTTCTAATATGAGCCACTCCGTATCTCTTACCGTTTCCTAGATCCTAATGCCTATCCCATCCTTATCTTGGACACACTGTATATCTATGAATTCATCAAACTTTAAAAAAAATAAGTACACCAATTGATCCTACGGAAAAAAAAATATTTATTTTATTTATTCACTATTCGACTTACGTTTATAGCAATACTGTACAAAAATAGTTTTGGGTCAAACACTGAGACAGTTTTTTTTGTATTTTTTCCGTACAATTGAATGGTGTAATCAGTTTTTGATTTTTTTTAAATTTAAACAAATTATCAACAATTACTGAAAAAGTCATTGCTGCAAGTCATTTTTTACATTTTTGCATTTTTGATCATGTCTTTGAACTGTGATTACAAATTTTTTTATTTCACCAAAAAGTATACGTCAAAACGAAAAAAATGATTACCGGCAGAACTCTGTACGATGATTTTTTTAAGTAGAATTTTTCTTTGAAAAAAAAGTGTTTCAGGCTGAAAAAACGAATATCTCAGAAACTTCTTGATTTTTTATCTAAAAAAAATTGAGGTTATTTAAGACAGAGAAAGTTATACTTTCACCAAGTTTCGTCAAAATTAAATTATTTTTGCGGAATTGAGAAATATAAAACGAAAAATCAGAAAAAAAACTGTTTTTCGCATTTTTCTCGGAAATTTTGAAGTTATGTTAAAAAATGACCTCTACAAAAGTTGTAGATTTTTGCATGATCTACGACTTTTATATTGGTTACTTTTTTGTTTGACGTCAACTTTCGCCAGGTATAAGTTAATAGCCACATATACGCTTACCTTAAAGATATTGTAGCAGTTGCTAGTATTCACAATAACAGGGTATCAAGTTTATACTTAAAAAGTCAACAAGTACTTAAGTATTAGTATTCAAAACAGAAAAGAAGCAATATCTCGTACGATTGATTAAAATTGAAGAATTTGTTCAAAGAAATAAAATTATTCGCGAGTTAAATTAAGCAATAAAATATTTGGGCTACCTACATTTCCCAATTGAGCATTCAGGAATAAAAATATTCACGAGCTGGGAGAGATAAAAAACTTGTAAATATACGACCGCGATTTTATGACCCAGAATGTGTCAGAACTCAGTTGAAATATTAGGAGGGAACGATAAAAGCTATAAGATAATTAGTTTTTCTATATTGTGTGCTATTCGTTTTGCCTTAAACAATTTGCATGCCCAGTTATTCATCATTAATAATTTGTTTGCAAAAGTATTTATATAGTTGTTTATTTTTTAGTTGCTACAGGCAAATAGAAATGATTCTTTTTGTTTCAGGATTTTTAACTTAATCTGGATTCTAGGTCAGTCTGGAAAGAAAACCAATTTATATAATTATTGTCGACGTTGTTTTCAGGACTCTATAATTACGGTTTCTTTTTGTCGATATTAAATTAAAAATCCTTAGGACTCTTTCTTAGATACCACAGAATTTCTCAAAACAATTTGCATTTACCAACTAACAACTGTGAAATAAATATATAATGTCGCTAAACCTTCTGGTATAAACGATTTTTTTATTTTCTTAAAATGAATACAAATTCTACAAAAATGTATAATAATGTTATAGCAGCCTCCCAGATATGTATTATTTAAAAAAATAATAATAACTTAAATTTACATTCACTATTTTTAACAGAAACACGAACATGTACATTAATAACTGTTGTTAATATTTGGCTTTCAGGTATCAAGTTAAAGAAAAAAGTTGCATATTATAAATTTTGTAAAAACAGTTAAAGGCAAGAACAAAGCAAAATGCTTGGAAAATGTAAACTTACTTACTTTAAAAGTTTATATACAAGTTCCCCAAACTTCGGAAAATTTTCCTGGTAATTTTTTTAAATTTCCTAAATTTTACGTAATAAAATGACGGACAATATTCAGGGAAGTTATACTGAACTGATAAAAATTTACAGTTTATTGTAAAACTGCATATTAACACACTTACTATTGTTTTTTCCTCAAGTAATCTTTTACTGTAAACTTCAATTTTGATAAGTATTTTCAGCGTACATTGCAATGCAACATTTTTGTAAACGATTTGAGTAGCAAGGACAAGTTTACGAAATGGGAAAGGAATTTTTTATTCATATACCACAATCCATTTTCGGTAAAATTTTCATATATGGTGCACGAACTATTATCTAAATATGCAAATTTAAAACAATGCGACACTACGCCATTCAACATTACCGTCAATCCAACAAAATAAACGAATACTACTATTTAAAGGAGCTGGTAGGCAAAATACAACTAATTATAGAAGAAAGACTGGGATGAACACAAATCAATATGCGGCTTGCCAGTACCTTGATGCACAAACAAGAAAAATGATATCTAATATGGCCGATTTTACTTACGGGGGGATGTACCAGCTAATGAACTGGAATATTATCGGTTCACTGAAAAATTGTTATGAACATTTTAAAAAATTCAGATTTTGTTTGTAAATATACATTACTTCGTTAAAATACAACGAAACAGGGTAAAAAAATATTTACCTTCTGTAAATTCCCATATTAATGTTACACCAACTACGTAGTTATCCATTTTTATCAATAAATTTAAAAATAATAGTTATTCATTTTATCCACGCAAGAATGTTTAAACGCGAGAACGTAGTTCGAGAGTTTAATATTCTTAAGTGAGTAAAAGGTGATTAAAACACGCATGCAATACAATGTTTTATCCATAATCACATCACAATCATATTTGTGGAGTCAGAGTTATTGGAATTTAATAAAAAAATATTCGCAATATCAATGAAACGTGGTAGGTTTTGTTATAGCTACTGGTTGCTATGGTACGTTGTTTATTATCAATTATTATTTAATAAACAGTTCTATCTGAATTTGGTAAAACGAAATAAAATAATTGTGTTCCTGTGGCTGTTTTTGAAAAAGTTCAAGAAGCAATTTTCCATTTATTACCAGCGATATCCAGGGAACATTACGAAAAAGTGTTCGCCGAATTTAACGAATGGAGGGTAAAACGGAGAGTAATGACAATAAATGAAGAAGTTACCTATACTATCGTATTTTTTAAATTTGGAGAAAAAATATGTAATATCATCTATGTGATCGAAGTATAAGGGTCTACAAAAATATAGATATTGGAAAATATAACAAGCTTACTGCTTATTTGATGAATCGAGAGGATACAAAGCAAAAAAAGCTGCAGTATTGGAAAGAGCACTTATTGAAAAATGTTTGACTAGGGCTTCCGATAAAGAATATTTATTGATTAAGGTAAATATCTCTTTACCTATTACATGTTGTTAGGTATACAGCATAGACCTTATAAACTACTAGACTCGCCCAACTGTCATTTCGCCTATATAAACGGCAATCGCTCAGACGTGTGCGAGAGAGATGGAGCTAGTAAGGGCTTAAGCTTCGTTCACAGAATTTCGACTACAGCGCGCTACATTTAATTCAACCAATCAGCTAGCTATACTCGATTCCTTACCCCTTTTTTTCTGTTGGGCCGTATTCAAAGACTATAAAAATAATATAGAGACCAAAAGACAAAAAATTTCATTTTTTCCAGTAGTGTAAGTATGTAAAAGGGTTTATTATATTACTGGCCTAATTACAGTACAATATTTTAGCTATAGTATTCCAAATAGTTTTTATAGTGCCTTATTTATGTATTTCTCCATTTATTTTCCTCATATCGTAAACTCGATCGGTTAAAATTACTGCAAGCTCTTCTGACGTAGTTGTTTCAAATATTTAATAGTTTCTTGCTTTGTAGAACATATTATTTGAAGAGAATTTTTACTAAGCGCATTTCAGTTAAAACTTTTTCGTTATATTCGGTTTGATGTTAAAAAAAATAATAATTTGAAGAGTAACACATTTAAAGTGGCAAAATTTGTACGTTAAAATGACATTTTATTTTGAGGATGGGCGAAATAATATATTCTAATAAGTTATCATCGGAGACAACTCTACTTGGTCATTATTTTCAGAAAGATGCGAAAAGTATAAACATGTTGGTACCATCATAACTTCCTTCCTACCTATGAAATTTAATTTTTTCTCCACTTGAACGTCTCTTTACGCAATTTATCACCGAACACGATTGCACCATATTTAGTTTTTACGAATCTTTCACGGACATTAACTAAATCACACAAAAATCCAAGAAATCAATCAATAATGTCAATACATGATATTTACTTCAAAGTTTGTTTACGGCATTTTGTACCGGTATACCCGTTTACCGGTATTTGCCTCAACTAGCTTCATCTGCCTTGCACACATCAGCGCGATTGACCTCTCTTTCTAGGGTCAGTCCATAGTTTACTAGGTCTATGGTATATAGTGTACTTTGAATTATTTTAGGTTGCACTAATAATGTGGGTTTCTGGTGCCTGTCGTTGCTGCGAATTGACAAATTTGAAAATTAGTGACATACAGAACGTTGGCAGTTACCTACTTGTTTCAATATCTGACACCAAGACGGGTATTTCAAGAAAATTTACAATTATAGAAGAAGGATTTTGCGTGAATGCTGTTGAAATATGCAGAAAATATATTTCTCCGCGCCCAATTCACCTAACACAAGACTTTCTTTTTAAGATACATCAATCAAAAATGTACTTCTCAGCAGTGTGAAGTTATGTTCAGGAGACTATATCTAACATATTGCAAGCAAAATCCAAGAAATGTAGTTGTTCCTTACAAGAAGAGACATCCGTATCTTGTGCAAATTCTTCACAAAATTCGGCAGATGTTATGTGTTCCGAAAATGATGGCAGCAATGCCACAAAGGTTGTTATTAACGGAAAGGAAGTTAAATGTGATAAAACAAAAAACGAAATGTCTATTTAATAAGAAAATAAATTAAATTTGATTTATTATAAGTTTATTATTATTCCGTTATTCTACTAGTGAAGTAAAGTTACTTTATTCCACTAGTGGATAATATCAGTTTAGATGATTCATATGTGTGGATAAAAGTCCGATTATAAGGTGATTGTGGATAAAAAGAATTTTTTTCAGTAAATTAAACGAACAATGTACAGAATAAGAAAAGTTTGCCTACAAACTATAACTTCATTTTTTGCAGTAATTTTAACCAAACGGAACCAGAAGGGAGCCGTAATAATATCGTTTAATAAAGGCACGTACAAATTTCTCAGAGAATGTTGTCTTTTAATGAGAGAAAGTTTATATTAAATTTCTTTAAGAAAATAACGCCTTGAGGGTACTACCGCGAAGGGTCTGCAGACGTAATACTTTGAACCTTCCAAATCTGATTAGAAAGAAACAGAGGCGAGCGAGAATACATTACCTCAAAACTGATGGCGTTAAGGTCACCAAATAAGATTACAAAATAGAATAAACAAAGGCGTGAAAGTTTATTTGCTCCCGGATTGGATCTTGAGGATTTCCAATCCGTGCAGGTAATTTTATCGGGTAGAATAAAAAAAGTTGTTCGGTTCCATTCGCTAATAGAAATGTCGTACGCCTTTTATGTGATGGATGTTGGTAAAATAAAATAAAGAAAACAGCAAGTGATTACTCAGAACATTGACTTATCTTTATTTGATCCAAAACCGTCATATCATGCTATATGTTTTCGGATTTAATATGAGACTAATAAGAGAATAGTATTTCATTGATTTTATTATTAAATGTAAAATGTCTTTTCATTACATGGGGTCGCTGATATGTATGTATCGATTATCTCCTTGAGTAAGATACCTATCGAAAAATCATAAGACACAAACATTTTAGGGTTTTCTAAAATCTATTACAATAAAGAAATATTAAATATACTAGATCAGTCAATAAGTCATGACGAAACGAAGTTATTTTTTTTTAATGGAACACCCTGTATATTATTCCATATCCATCCATATTTCAATCCTTCTCTAAATTCTAAACAAAATTCATATAGCGGATCATGTACCTAAACTTAACCGTTTTTGAGATATCGAACTTTGAAATGAACTTTTTACTACTCTCAAATTAATAAAAGAAAAATGGCCCCAAATTATGGATATTTATTTTGAAAATAACTCTAGGTGGAGGATATGGTTATGATTTAATTTTATTATTAGTTTTTACAGAAAATAAAATCGCATTCAGGGTTGATAAAATTCACGAAAACATGTATTTTTTAGTGAATGTCCTGAATATTTTAAATTTGATGAAAACAATAGTTATGCCATAATAAAAAAGGGAAAACAAGTTTTAATAAACAACAAATATTTTCTTTGGAGTTTTATTTATAAGGTGCTCAAAGTGTTCACCATTTACCTCCTGACAGTAATGAATTCGCTGAAAAAATGTTGTAGTCAATCTAAAAAGGTGTTGGAAGCAACAGTGGAAATTTCATGACTTATTCTTTCCTTCAACTCGATATTTTGCGCCTATTTATGTCGACTACATTTTTTATGTGAACCCACAGAGAAAAGTCAAGCGAGGTCATATCGGGAAACCTAACTGGCCATTCAATTGTCTCTCTGCATCCAATTCATTTAATAAGAAAAGTTTCATCTCGATATGCCCGTACCACACGCCCAAAATGTGGAGGAGTCCCATCATATTGAAACCATATTTGTTCTGCCAGTAAATTGGGATTTTTATTGTTCGGGAATAATCGTCAAAGCTCTGGCATAATATGTTCTTGCAAAAGTAATAAATATCGTTCAGAGGTCAAATTTCTGTTTGTAAAATATGATCTTATGACGTGTCCACCAATAATGCTATACCAAACGTTTACTTTCTGTAATCGTTGGGTGTGAACTTCATCCATTCAATGTGGATTTTGGTCTGATCAAAACCTACAGTTGTGCCGGTTTACATGCCCATTTAAACAAAATTCGTCAGAAAATAATACATGGGTGACAAAGTTGATATTTTCGTTTAATTTATCCATAATAACTTCGCAGTACTCGATTTTACGATCATAATCATCTTCACTCAATTCTTGTAACAAATGAATTTTATATGGATGTAATTTTTCCCGTTTGTAAAATTTTTGAATGGAATATCGACCTATGTTATGATTTAAAGCCCTCTATTGTGTCGAATTTACTGGATTTTCCACCACATCTAACATGATATTCAAAGAATTTTCTTCATTTGTAACGCTTACCACTTTTTCGTAGATCTGTAACACCTCCAGTTACATGAAAACGCAACAATATTCTTGAAACAATTGATTTAGAAATACCTTCCCGATCGGGATCAATTCATGAAAAATATCAACTACTTCGTCACAACTTCGACTTCTATCACCATCCTATGATCATTAAAACTTCGATACGCTCGGTTTCACTTAAACGTGCAATTTACACTAAATGTATTTTTGACATGTGTTGTCAAGATCATCATTATTAGACAAAAGAACGACGCGACGTTGTTATGGAGCTAGAAACTTTCAAAGGTAACTTCTTGAACTAAAATATTTTTGTATAATTTACAAGAAAATGATTTTCAAAGTTCGATATCTCGAAAATGGTTAAGTTTAGGTACATGATGTGCTATATGAATTTTGTTTAGAATTTCGAGGCGAATTGAAATATGTAATAATTTACAGGGTGTTTGTTCCATTAAAGAAAAAGCAATTTTGTTACGTCATGACTTTTTGACTTATCCTGTATACTTAATTGTCATCATCGACCCTGTATTTAAAGAACGAACTAAGCGTTTTCAATACTAAGTGAGTTCAATAAAGACATTTTTACACATTTTAAATCAAGTAATTGTTTTACCATTCTCCATTATTCATCATTCAACTTCGAAGAAGTTTCCCGAGCAGCGTCCGGTGTTTCGTTTTTTCGACTTTCAGAAAATAATACTGATTTATAAATTAAACTTGTAAACGGATCTTCTCCTTTGCACTAAGTTCGACTTAAACTTTCTTTTTGAGTTTGATGGTTAAGTTGGGGCTATTTGAGTAGGGAATCGGTACCATATGGCAGTTGATCAGCCTGTTCCAACGCAAACTAAGATTGATTAATGAAATAGATAAATCGAGCAGCCTGTGAGATTAGTTGAAAGGCTTACTACTGATTTTTTGTTCAATCCATTGGGTGTTTCAAGGTTGATTGGCCAAACTTTATCTGTGAATTTAGATGGTTAAAAAAAAATATAAGTATACCTGGCTGGTATTCGCGGTCCCGTATCTCTTTTATTTTAGTAAATAGCTATAACAAACCTTATATATTTTTAATTCGCTGCTCAAACTCTATCAAATGACATTATTTGAACGTCTCCATGGTAACAATAGTCAACTGTTGAAGATTTTCTCAAAAACGGTACAAGATATCGATTAATATATGGTATCCTTTTTTTTAACAAAGTGAGAGCTGAATCGAACTATGAAAGAAAAATGTCAAATTTCGCACTGTCAAAGACGTATAAATTTAAATGGATAATTTCGTCTGCTCCTGATAATCCAGGTATATTGAATATCAGTTTAAACTTGGAAAAGAACATTACCATTAGTTACTTTATTTGCCCAAGTTTCATTGTTGTCATGGTAACGATTTAGAAGTTATAATTGGAATTTGTCTTTCAAACTTCTTTCTTTAAAGGCGAATAACTTGATAGCCCGATAAGAAAAAATTTTGTATGAAGGACCTACCACCACAACTATTTTGAGCTGTACACCCCTTCATTTATGATATGACCTTTCCGGACACCTTGTATATTAATATAATTGCTGGTAACTCCTGATATGTACCAGATAAAACTTTACATATGGTGTATCCTGGATTTTTTCCGATACTTTTTGCGTTTTTTCTTTTATCGTACTACTTACTGAGCGTATATTATTGGAATCGTATATATTTTTTGTTTTTTTTTTTGTACATATCAAATTGTTCTGTAACTTGGTGAGGTTATTTCTTTACTTATCTATCTACCGCTATGACCAGTATCATAACGGTATTTACTGACAAAAGAGTTTACTATTAACTTCTCGAAAGGGAGTTTATAATTATCATTGCACTTTAATTAATACGTGGGAACTTAGAAATGTTGTACGTTCAGAGAATGAATACCAGGCACTTACCGTATGTCACTCATGTACAAGGTAATCCAGTGGTTGGTCGTATAGGGTGACATTGAAGTTGGAAGAACAAGGAAGAAACACCAAAACTTCCAGAAAGGGTTTTAATAACAATAGAAACAAAACAAACAGACAAAATAACGACACAATGGTCTAGAACAACATTATTAATTAATTTACTGACACGCGACAGCAAAATTTGGAATGTCTTTATCCATTATTAAATTAACCCGAGACTCTAAAACTAAGTAAACTGCTCAATGTGAAACCCAAGGAAAAACTGCCTCTTTTTCGGAGATCTCTCCTGAATTCGACACCTCGCTTCGACACGCCCGTTTCTTGGTTCCAGAAGTTTCTGTTCTTATCTTATTGGTGGGCTCCTGAATATCGGGACGCTTTGGTATAACTATACTATGTTAATAATTACCTAATTGACTGGACTTACATTTATATAAATAATTATGTGGCCAATTGAACTTACAAGTAACCATAGCCTTCCTCGAGTGGCTCCGTGTAGCAATACGGGACGGATTAGTTAATCTCATTTAATCTATTCTTATAGCTTGGAAAATCCGCCTAAAAACCAGCTATTTGATATATCTTTCTTTTCCAATTATTATTAATTTAACAACTTATTTAACTATCTTGGAAATCCTATGTGTTCTTTCGAATGCATTTCGCGCGTTATTAGAAATATCGATTTAGATGCTCAACACATGGCCCCGACAGTCTAAGTGAACTTGTTAAAAAAATATTGCTAAACTCCGAAGGACGGCCTTGTTGACTGAAATATTTTACTTTTTGGCCCATCCGTTCCGAGAACTAATCAATAAATTACCACGCGTTCCGGCTTTTGTTACATTTCATTTAAAGATAGTCCATGTGATTTCAATTTACGGAATTACGGAACATGGGATTCTGTAGTTTGTTTAATGGAATATTGCTTGAAAGAAAGGCGTCTGTAAGTTCATCGAAAATTACAGAGTCTGCAGCGCTGAACGAGGTATGGCTCTTCAAATGTCTTGCCCCTTAATTTTTGTAACAAGAATTTATAATGCATTCACACACAGTACAAAACAGGTCATTTCCTTCAATATGTCCCTGTAACCTTCAGGATCACTGCCAAACCACATTTGGAATAACTTCCGTCTATTTCTGTTCTCTTTTGGCATTTTACTTACTTTACATTTCTCCCCAACTAATAGTTGTTAATGTAAATTATGTTACTATTTATAAATAGTTATTTAAATACACACGGCGAGTACAATTTACAGCAGACGTAAAAAAAGAAAGGTATCGACGCCACACCAACTACTACAAGGTTCCGTAAATAACTGAACAGTTCAAAACGCGAGTCAGCTGTGAAGGGCACCGACTCCCGAGCCGGCTCTGTTAGACTCTACACGTGCACTAAGCCTACTGATAACCTATGTAGTCCAGTGGCGGAGATTTCTTTGTAAAATAATGCGGTATACAGACAAAGAAGTTGTATTTTCTGGATATTTTGCCACCTGTTACAAAATTTTAAAAATATTTTTTTATGATAATACAGCAAAACGTCAACAATTTTTTGGAGGGCGCGATATACAATGATGTGTATTTTGTATTTCTCTGTTTTTCCAGTGAACTGTTTTTATAAAAAATAAACCTAAAAAATCGCATAACTCGAAAACTGACTCACATTACGTGAAAACAACAAGAATCTTTTTCGTTTCTTCCAAATAGGGTAAATAATCAAAAAATTTTATCAGATTGTTTTAAAGAGGAAGCAAAAATTAAATTTCGAGAAACATTTCCTGGTTCACTTTTCTCACGTCCTGTACAATTATTCAGTAAAGTATTTAATTCCTATTAAATTTAATCGAATATTAATAAAATATCTGTTCGTTTCTATTCGGTATTCCAAAATGCAACCGTGCACCGAAACCAGTATTATCATTAATATCTAATTAATACTTTTTACCGAAAGAAAGCATGCTGCAGTCTCCAGTCACGTTTTTAATTTCATCAGGTGAAGGTTTCAAAGAAAATTGAGTATCTTCCTAGACTAAGCGCCGTACATTCCTCAGGTGTATAGCGGAAGCGGTTATCGATTTTGCCTTCGAGAAACTGATTCATTGCAACGTCAGGACAGTTGCCAGGCGTTCCATCACTTATTACTTGGCGGAGGTATTACATTTAATTAAAGCACAGTTCGCATAATTCATTGCTGTAGACAGAAATGTATTGGACGGAATAAAATTTTCGAAAGTAATTTATTAAATGTCTTAAAACGGAACAGAATATTTAGCAGATTTTAATAATATGGAGAAAAATAAGGGGGATGACAACCAGAAATGAGTTCTAGAAGAATTCTCTATTTTATTTATCAAAACATTTGTTTTGGCATCCAATTTAATAGGAAAGAAGTTGCAATGTAGGGGAAATATAAGGTGAGTAACCGAAATAAATCCCATCTTAAATTTAACGAGTAGGTATTATTGAGAATAATAATAAACCAAAGCGACCGCCGATCATGTAAGACAAGACAAACTTGGAAAAATCACCACAGTTTCGAATTTCTGAAACTCAAAAGTTCTCCAAATACTGTGAGATTGTAACTGGAGAATCACAACATAAAGTCGCGCCATCACAAGACGAACAGATTCCAAAGATTGGTAAAATACCCAAATCTAAGGAGAAGGTGTTTGAATATCGACACTGACCTGACCCTGAGACTTTTCAAAAAACTGGTCAGGAAAAGAAAAAGGGATGCATGGAGACCCTACTACGAGGAGATTGAAGACTACTCGCAGGCTGCTAGGCTATGTAAGATCCTTGCAAAAGAGAAAGATCATGATATAGATCTATTAACCAGAGAGGAAGGCGTGAGAACCGCCAATCTAAATGAAAGTCTGGAACTGCTGATGCGGACCCACTTCCCGGGATCCACATCAATGGAACGGGAAGATTGGCCAGACGAAATTGAAAACCCACCCGCAGTCTTGGATTGGCATATTGCCAACCAAACTGTAACTAAGGACAAAATTAGATGGGCAATGTAGACCTTCTCACCCTTCAAATCACCAGGCACTGACGGTATATAGTCCCTCTTACAATGGAGCTTGGATGTTTTAGTGCCGCACCTGGAGCGGATGTTTAGGCTGTGTTTTGCACACCTTTACATTCCAAAGGTTTTGATGGAGGTAAGTGTTGTATTCATTCCCAAAACAGGGAGGCTGGATTATACCTCCCCAAAGGCGTATCGACCCATCAGCCTGACCTCGTTTCTGTTGAAAACGATGGAAAAGCTGTGTGAACGATACATAAGGGATAGTGTGCTGATGGACAGACAGCCACACCCTAATCAACATGCATACACTCCAGGGCGATCTACCGATACTGCTCTCCATCAGGTGGTGGGCAGGATCGAGAAATCTTTGGACAACAAGGAGTCCACCCTGGGGGTATTCATTGACATAGAAGGGGCGTTTGACAAAACGTCCTTTCCCAAAATCAACTCGGCTCTCATGGAGAGAGGGGTTTCTTCCACCATCTGCAGATGGATATCGAATATGCTCACAAAAAGAGCTATACAAATCAGTGTGGGGGATGCCTCCGCGAGAGGAATTGTTGCAAGGGGCTGTCCGCAGGGAGGTGTTCTATCACCACTGCTGTGGAACTTAGTTCTAGACAGTCTCTTGTGCCACCTCAACTCGGAAGGCATCTATACCATCGCTTATGCAGATGACCTCACTATGCTGATTAGCGGTAAATTCGAAGGGATCCTTTGCCAAAGAATGCAAACAGCCCTAAGAATTATTGAAAAGTGGTGTGAGGACCATGCTCTGTCAGTGAACCCCAGGAAGACGGAAATGGTCCTCTTCACGAGGAAGAGAAAATTGGGGCCAACAAAGGCACCAACTCTCCTAAACACTACGCTAAGCTTTGCATCTGATGTGAAATACCTAGGGGTTACACTCGATGCAAAGCTAACATGGAATCTTCACTTTGAGAGAAGATTAAAAAAGGCGTACATATCCTATGAGCAGTGCCGCAGAACCGTTGGCAAAACCTGGGGCATGAAACCAAATGTGGTTATGTGGATATACACTGCCATAGTGAGACCAATGTTAGCCTATGGGGCTGTCGTCTGGTGGCCGAAATCCCAGCAGACGACAGCTAAACAAAAGCTCAGCCAAGTACAAAGGGTTGCCTGTCTGAGCATAACTGGAGCTATGCGTACAACACCTACCATAGCAATGGAGGTAATGCTGTGTCTGCCACCTTTGGATATTTATCTAAGAGAAATGGCTTTGACAACCATGCTTCGCCTCGAGAACGTTGGCTTAAAACCGGTTGTAGGATGTGGAGAAGTCAGAAGTCGCCTGTGATTCCACAGTGTGACGACATCATTCGATGTCGTCAGGAAGACGCCCCTCCTGCAGGCAGACACTGACAGTATTTCTCCCCGGTTTGCATTTGACAAACCCTACACCGTACTAATTAAGAGACAGGAGGAGACCGCCCGTGGAGATGTAATTAGCATCTTCACAGACGGATCAAAAAGGAAGGAGGGTGCAGGATGTGGAATATACTCTAGATCCCTGCACATCCGATATCAGTGGGCAATGGATAGGCATGCTACCGTTGTACAAACGGAGTTAGCAGACATAACCATAGCCGCGAAGGAAATTGCCCGCAGGCATACTACGGGCAAAACCATTAGAATCTACAGGATAGTAGACAAGCACTACTGACCTTGCGTAATCATAAGATAATGACTAGGACAGTATGGGAATGCCATGAAGCACTGGTTGTGGCCTCGGGCGCTAATAGGATATCTGTATGCTGGGTAAAGGGACACGAGCAGTGCTATGGCAATAAAGAAGCTGACAAGCTAGCCAGGAACGCATCGGGCATCAACATTTTTGGACCCGGCCCCTCCAGTGTGCTTCCGTTGTCGGCACTTGTTGGAATTATGAAGGAAGACGCCCACAAAGAATTTATGAAACGGTGGGCTGTCACTTTGCTAAGGAGTTTTTAGTGTATCCTAGCAAAGACACAGCCAAAAAATACCTGGCTATGTCTAGGTCAAGTCTTCGCCTGATGACAGGTATTCAAACTGGACACTGTTGGCTAAGGAAACACCTTTACAATATGGGGAAGTGTGAAACACCTCTTTGTAGGGGCTGTGAACAGGAAGACGAGACGGTGTTGCATTTACTATGTGAATGCACTGCCGTCTCGTCAACAAGAGAGTCCATGTTGGGAGAATGGTCTATATTAGAGAGACCCCCCTGAGCAACGTCACCACCTTTTTCACTGTAATAGGCTGGTTGGCGGCTCAGGTGGATTGATCTCTCTAATGGGAGGATGTACAAGGGGCCCAATGGGGCCTAAGTGCTGTAGCTTTGCTACCCTCCCCACAATTCCAGACTCCATACTCCAGAATGTCGACCCTGATGCCTTACTGATCATTCAACCAGAGACAGGTACCTGTAGTACGAATCATTTATTGTTCATACATTAAATCAATAAATCTACTTTTAATAGTTCAAAACATTGTTAAATATTTTCACAAATTACGGGCATTCCGCTTCCGGCTTAGGCTTCAAATCTAACGCCTCATCATCCAGGAGTTGCCAAACCTGCGGTGAAGATCGATTTTGATTTATCATACACCCTGTATAAAGCAGAAAATCATAATTTAATGTCATTTCAATTTTTTTAAAGTGTCCCAAGTTCCGAGGTGACTGACGACAAAATAAGAACCTCCATAGACATTTCGCTGAGTGTGACCAAAAAATGAATAATTTATAGGAACAAACACCGCCCTGAAGCGGGATGCAGACCTGAATTTGCATGCGAATCTGATGGAAAAGAAAAAGGAAACAATTCAGGAAACCTCCCTGAGTAGTTCAGCATTTAACACGAGCTTGCTGAATTATTTTTTCAATTACAGGAACCGACGTTCTGATGGAGGTTATAAATCGCGACTGTCCAAATTGCGGTGCTAACCTGATTCTACCTTAGTTAACCCGTCTGGGAGCGTGACTCCGTTTTAGGATACAAGAAAATTGAAAATAGCAGGCACTAGTTATTCATAGACAAATGACTGTCTGCAATAGGCATGTACCACATATTTTTTTTGTTCATTATTAGATAATACTAAAAAAAACTTTCGGGTGCTATATTGCCCTCTTTACTTCTGTCAATTGAGAACCTCTGGAATTGTCCGTTATATAAAAAGATGGGTAGATTTGTAGTAACAGAAAAATTGCTAGGTTATGCAGGAGCCTTTTATTGTTTGAGTTTCGAACAACGATATCACTGAACAATAGTTTAATCATTTGTCATAATTTTTTTTTTAATTCTTGTTAATACTAAAGCACGTCAGAGGTTCCAAAAGTGTTTCTTCATATTATTATGGTGTCGGTAAAAAAGATATTCTGCTCTCAAAAATATTTCTACCAATCGAGTTTTCACACCCCAATTTATTCACTCAGCAACATTTTCTCCACCATGTATATAGTGACCTTTATACAATCATTGACAATGCATTTGAGGCAAAGTATATTGATTTTTCCAAAGCATTTGATAAAATGAATCATAAAACACTTTTAAGTACCTACATTGAAAAGTATCAGTATATATGGCAGCTTGTTGAGATGGATGAAATCACAATGTATAAAAGTTAATAATTGCACGTCCTCATATGTTACCCAAGAATTTTAGACCATTAGCTCGGGACCACCCTGTATACGATATTGGATAATTTTTTAGTATTCCGACTTTTGTCTTTATGCAGACGACTTGAAAGTGTGCAATCAATTACTGATTGCAATAACTTTAAAAGTAACTAATCTCGTTTGCACGATTATTGTATAATGGACAGAATATTTTTTAAAATAACTAAACGCCATTTATACTACATTGTCTAGATTATCCTCAAATATTGTATTTCTCTATTCTATTAGTAACTCGGAACTACCCAGTTCCGAGTTACTAATTAGTTATTTCTGTGAAAGTATTAGGTGTTATATCGGACTTTTAACTTACACATAGAAATTATTGTGAGAAAATCTTAACTAGAATTACTAAATCATTTACTAGTCCGAAGTCAGTTTATATAATTATTATTTATAGTCATCTTGAATTTGCTGTTCATCAAAATTAATCATAGGTTTGTTAATATGTTAATTTACCGATTTTATGAGTATTTTAATCGTATTGATTTGTTCTGTGGATTTTTTCCCAGGTTATAAGAGAAGCTATATCAATACTCACTTAATTTTAGGTATTTATTCACTAAAAATATCCATTACAAAGTGAATTAGTTAGAGTCTCTCTATGATTAGTTAGAGTCTCATTAATATCCTAATATATCAATCATTTAATTAGTTAACAGGTTTGGTAAATGTTATTGGGTAAAACTTAGATAGTATGTGGATATATTCGTTTTGAATTTTAATAAAATGCGCACTTTTGGTTCAGTGGACGATAACGCCCGATGGATTTCGAAGAGGGAGCCTAGCCGAGTCGACAGCAAGAAGAGAAAGAACGTAGAAGGTTTTCCCAGGCAATCGCTAGTTATAAATTCTATGAAAAAGTGATTGCAGATTTTGGGTATACATAATCATAATGTCGTAACCTTACTGAGACCTCTGATTCTTGTGAGTTTACAAAAAATATGGCTTGTTTTCAAACGTGTAAGTGTTTGGCATTGCCTCTATTAAAAATTTTCGTAGTTTATAAAATAACTTTATTCATTTTGTGATATATCCTATATTTGGAAACTGATATTTCTTTTAAACTCAATTTCATGGCTTATACTGTAAACTGTTGTATAAGTTTTGCTGATGTATTTGCATTCTAGTTTTATAATTTCCCAGATAACTTCATCAGTCCGAAAACTAGAAACGGGCGTTAAAAAGGCTACACAGATGAAACGGAAGTAGACATCCCGGTTTTGACCGACGTAGAACCGATCGAAGTCTCCAAGGGAGACATTCGAGTGTTTGCAAACGGAATACGAAGACCGTGATTGATTTAATTGGTAGAAACCTAGTTCGACGTCTGACTATGTAGCTGATTTAACTCTCTGCATTCGGTAAGCGGCATTTTGCTCGATCGCTATTACATAAACTAACCCACGTCGATTTTGCCTCCGTTTAACTGGTATCCCACGAAAATTTATTATCCGACTTCTCTCCGTTTACAATGTAGCTAATAAGGTTTTGGTGTGGTAGAACACAATGTTGCCAATTATCAACTTTGCATAGTGCGGGGTTGTTTTTCGGTTTCAGGATTTAATTCGCAATAATTACAACTTCCCGCGTTGAAGTTTTTGCCAATTACATACATGGAAGTAATAAAAAGTTTTCTAATATCTAGGCGTACACGGCATATTGGACTAAATCTAAATGGAGTACTGAAGAATATTGCAAAAACTACACTGCAACATGAACACAGCCCTGTGGGAATGAAGTAGAAGTTTTAATGAAACCTGCATTTAAGTCTCCCATTATCGTTTGGTGGCAAATATATCTCCTTTATTCGAACTATGAGTTTCGATAATTCGACGCTAATTCAATTAAATGGACTTTTGCTTATATTAAAAATAATAATCGCTTTATTTTACAGATATGCCCAATGTAATTCCAGACAACTAATATATAAAACATTTTTTATTAAATTTATAAAAAAAAATAGAGCTGTTGAATAATCTGCCTTATAGATGAGCGGTTCACCCCTAAAAAAGGCATGAACCGACTAAATTTTTAAAACAAAAACCTACAGCATGAAACTTTTTTATTTTATAAAGTGTATTTTTCTGATAATTTACATATTTTTTTATATTTTTCTGGTCAGTCAATTGTTATGAACAAAAAAGTTATAAAAAAAAAATAGTTTTGATTTGTAAAATGGACCAAAATAAACACTTTTTGTTCTTTGACAAAAATTCGAAAAAAGCTTCGTTTCCGAGATATTTACAATTTAATGTGAAAAAAGTGACAAAATCGACAAATTTCAAAATTTTTTTCTCAAAACCTACTGAACAGATTTTAATTCTAAAAAGAGCATAATAATCGGCAGATTTTCTACATTAAGATATATTTTTTTGGTATGGGTCTAAAGCGAATAAAAAAAAGTCTTTTAAAGAAAATTATGATAACACTTCAAATTTAAATTTTCTTTTTACAATAATAATATCTTGGATTAGATTATATGTACAATAAACATTATTACGATTTTTTTTAATCGATATATGTTAAGAGTACAGATGTTCAAAAGATCATTTTGTTTGGTTTTGTAGCCGGAGTAAGGTTTTTGCAAGTAATTAGTAAAATTTAAATATTCGATTTTTGGTTTTATAAATGGCTAAAACTGACTTCAAAGTTATACCAAAACTAAACTAAATAAGCTTTTCAAATCGTAAAATTAACCTAATAATAATAATAAATGACCTAGCGGTCTCTAAAAATAAAAAAGTTATTGGATAATTTATTGTATAGGATAATTATTTTATTTTTATTTTACAAAAATATTAAGAGGAATAAAAGTATATTAATTTATTTTTTATTTAATTTTTAAATAATAAGTTTTTCATTATTTTCGACAAGTTCTTGAGTTGAAATAAGCGTTTCATCATCAATTTCGGATGGAACATTCTGATATTCATCTGAGCACGTACAGACTGCACAGCATTCCAGGTTCGATAACAAACAATTATAATTTTTTTGTAGAGCATTTTCCACTACATGAACAAAAATATTTTTGAAGCATATCTAACGCAGTTTCTCCTTCGAAATAATTAAAATCCAAACAGCCATTTTCGATTTTCCATCCATGTGTCAATGGATTTCGAGTTACAATTTCACTATTTGTAGACTGTTTTTTTTTACTCGCTTTAGACCTTCAATAAAATAATTGACCTATACCAAAAAAATATATCTTAAAGTAGAAGATCTGCCGATTATTACGCTTTTTTAGAATTAAACTCTGTTTGGCAGTTTTTGAGAAAAAAATTCCGAAAGTTTGTCGATTTCGTCACTTTTTTCACATTAAATTGCAAATATCTCGGAAACGAAGCATTTTTCGAATTTTTGTCAAAGAACAAATAGTGTTTATTTTGGTCCATTTTACAATTAAAAAAATCATTCGGCGAGTAATTTCTTTTTTTACAACTTTTTTGTTTATAACAATTGACTGACCACGCCGAAAAATATAAGAAAATATGTAAATTATCAGAAAAATACACTTTTATAAAATAAAAAAAGTTTCATGCTGCAGGATTTTGTTTTAAAAATTTAGTCGGTTACTTTCATTTAGAAGCATCCTTTTAGAGGTGAACCGCTCGCCTATTAGGTAAAACACCTGGTATATAATTTCATTTAATCAGAATTTTATGAAAATTTCTTGTTTTGAATTCGCTTAATAGCTGTTAAAATAAATCTTAACTAAAAAAAAAGAAAAAATTTCCTATAAATAACAAGATACGTATTTTTTTAAATATGTCAAAAACGGCTGGAAATACAAATACGAACCTTGGTACAATTATTACTGCAATGCGCTGAATAATTTAAAATGACCATTCATTTACATAATTGCATGGCCTTCTATTATATGTTTCTCTTACTTCTCTGATGAATTTTTAAGCAACATTTGAATGCAACCATTTCAGTTAAATTGGAAAATATCGAAAACTTAAAATAATCCATGCAAAAAACATTATTTTCCTGCAGTCCTTTGAATAATAACAGAAACAAGTATTCAGTCAGATCGAACTAAACTTTTGCAGCTCTTAACAGCTGATATTTATCCCAGTCCTGCTGCTTAACGACCGAAGGGTAGAAGAGGATTTATAAAGTGCGTGAAACTCTTGTTTAGAGAAATCTTTAAGATAGCAATTTTATTTCTTTGCTTGTAGGAAAGCGAAGGGAAGAAGCGAAGGCTAAATACGATCCGATTTTCCGGTAGAATTTGCTTTCCCAATAGAAAGGGAACGATAGGTTTTACGAGTTTGCGAAAAAAATATCGATTGCCCGGATCTCTACATAGCCTTCCTCGATTTGGATATATTCCAGAAACTTTACAGAAAATAAGTTAATAAATAGTCGTTTGAGACACAAGTGCAAAAAGTCTTCGTTTATTGAACAGAATACTCGGTTAAAAACACGAGTGAAGCGAAATGTTCAGCGATTTTAACATTTGTATACCTATTTGAAGGCAAATGTACAGGGTGCCCCAAAGTTCGCGCCTCGAGCCCATAACAGACAATCGAAACACAACAGTAAAAATGTTTAGATGTTGTGAATCGGGACTCGCTAAGATCCGTTTTGCACTTGAAAAACATTTTTTTTATGAACATTTTTTGTGTAGAAATTTTTTCTTTATCTCTTCTCCTTAAAAAGTTACAATAACTAACATTATACAAAAATGTATCCTATTGTATTGGAATTAGTCATTATTTAATCAACATTACTGTGAAAACAGTAGCTGAAATTGGTGTCACAAGTCTGTTTACATCATGTTAGTTTCTGTCAAACGCTATTTCTTGCATGATAAACAAACTAGTAAGTGGTTGCTAAAAATTGAAAAATGTTCACAAACAATGAAAAAGTTGACATGACTTTAATTTATGGTGAATGTCAAAAAAATGCCAGAAGATATGCTAACTTATATCATGAGAGATACCCAGAGCGTCAAGATGTTAACCCAAAAACATTTGCTAGATTAGAACAAATAAATGTTTGGTGTGGCATTATTGGAATGCATTTAATTGGCCCATACTTTAATGAAAACGTGTTGAACGCTAACAGCTATTTACAGTTTTTGCAAGAGGAGCTTCCAGCACTGCTTGAACATGTGCCGCTGCAGCTCAGGTTGAATATGTTGTTGCAACACAGTAGTGCTCCTCCACATAAAGCTAAAAGAATTACAGACTATTTAAAAAATACTTTCGGAACTAAGTGGATTGAAATTAATGGGCCTGTAGAATGGGCTTCAAAATCTCCAGACTTAACACCCCTAGACTATTTTTTATGGGGAGCATTAAAAAATCAAATATATAAGACACTCACGAGAAGTTTGGAGCATTTAAAGCAAAATATTCGACATGTTTGTGAGAATCTTTCAAGAGACACGTTGTTTAAAGCTACAAGAGAAGTTAGGAAAAGATTGGATAGATACTTAGAAGTAGGAGGCATGAACATCGAAAATTTTTGAAAGCAATAATCATAATTTTATATTTTGTTTTGTGTTTTGTTATTAGTTATTGTTATATGTATTAGTTACAATTAAAATTGTTTAATATTATCTATATTTGGTTATCCTATTTAACCGTCATTATGTGAATTGCTCTATTTTTCTTCGTGGAGTGACTTTTTTTAAGAAGGACAGTAACTAATATGTAAACAAATTTGTGTCAGAAATTACAGTGATTGTTTTTCACAGTAATGTTGATTAAGTCATGACTAGTTCCAATACAGTAGAATACATTTTTGTATAATGTTTCTTATTGTAACTTTTTAAGAAGAGATAAAAAAATCCTTACAAAAAACGTTCATACAAAATAGAGAATTTTAGTTATCGTGAAAAGTGGGTATGTTCGTGGAAAAAAGTTGATGACGTCATTTTTTTATTTTCCGAATTAAAAAAAATGTTTTTCAAGTGCAAAATGGACCTTAGCGAGTCCCAATTCATGCCATCTAAGCAGATTTTTACTGTTGTTTTTCGTTTGTCTGTTATGGGCCCGAGATACGAAATTTGGTACACCCTGTACACGGGTAACAGTCAAGTTTGATACACACCTTCCTAATAAAAATACACAGATTAATACTTCTTCCTAAAATAATTTCTAATGACTGCAAAAATTTAAATAAATCAGAATAAAATCTAAAAAAATTACAGCATAATTAGGATGCAACTCTAAAGAGAACTTTCCATGGATTTGAATGAACCATTTTCAATCAAAATTGTTTTTCCTCTTTAGTTTTTTTTTTATTAAACCATTTGCTATTAAATATTTGATAACCACGACAACACAGGTGGAAATTGGTACAATTAAAGTTTTACACAAATTTGTAAGTATTTGAATGAAACATAATAAACCTATAATTACTCACCTCTAGTTATTGAGGATTTAAAACAAAATAATTGCCTCTTATTAATGTTTGAAAAAATTTTCAACATTATTACAGTTTTTGATCGTTCACGATTCTTTAAAGTTAAAAGCTCTTAAGGAAAGTTCTAGGAACATTTTTTTATTTTGTATGTGTGATAAGTATTGCATTTTTTCGAAACTTGTAGTTAATTATCCTGAAATTCATATCCCATTCTTGTTTCCACATCTCTCTACGATACACTGCAGGATTTCTAACACAGGCATTCGATAATACTGCTATTCTATGCGTCGAACTGGCTGAACTTTTTATGTACTTGACCTTTCCGTGAGTCGGCAGCTGCTAACGTTTTGGGATAGATTTAACCCATCCATATTTGCCAAAAAACAAACGCTAACTGCGTATCCCCACATTATTTATTAATTGGACAAAAGATCTTGTTTACGTTTGTATTAACTATAGCGTTTTTGTTGCAGAACAGCCCACAGTGATCCTAGCAAAAACCGTTTTATATTGGAATAGATGATTTATGAACTGTATGCGTGATATTGGCAAGCTGTTTCAACGCGTTTACATGACCAAATTTTAAAACAGGAATATGGAATTTATGGGCGAGAGACTAAAGAGTAATGCCTTACTTAGTGGACCCTTCCCTACATCATTTTTGCTTCTTTAAATTTAAGGTTACTCGATTTTTTTTATTAGATATAAATTTACAAAAAGGTTACTGTCTTATGAATCTGTAAAAGGTTATGTCGGACGTCAGCTAACTTTTTTCAATCTCTTAAGTAAACATGTGTATATTTTATTTATTCTCTCTGTTTTGTATAATCGTCAATTTATCGAGGCAAATATCCATGTGAAATTGTGGTCAAAATTGTCAATATTATTCCGTCGCACTTCAGCATAAATTCCAAAAGCAAACAGGAAGTGTACATCAACTATTTGCATTAGAATTACGCCCAGATGAACACAACACAAATGGAGGTGGATGAATAATGAAGCACTCCATCGTGACCCCAGGCTCTGATTAGCTTGTCCTCGGATATACAAATAGAATACCTGATAACTGGATCTCCTTTATAGTGTCTTTAAGATGATGAGGTCCATTGTGCCATATAAAATATATACTGTAGAGTTGTGTTTCCTTTATCCTTTATATATTAAATCTTTTGTGGAATAAGTTACAATACGTTGTAACATTTATAACTTTTTTAAATCCTTTCTATGCTAAAAATATTTAATAAAATGTTCGTACTTCTTTTGTTTCGATAATTTGCACAAAATATTTCGTTTGGAATTACCGCGTCCGGACGTCGTAATAACTGTGTAACATTCACTATCTGTTTAGTGTGAATGTCACAATTTATTTTAACTATAATTCAACAATTAAACAGCTTCTTGAGATCTTAGCATCAAATTTAACTTTGTTATTACTATTAGTTAGTTTTGTTTCCACCTGTATACTCCTATATTGTTGCTACATCATGTAAATCTGTGTCATACCCTGCAATTAGTTATAAAACTCCAATGTAACAAACTGTATGCAATAATTGTTTACTATTTACCTGGTATAAACATGGAGAATCTGTCCTACGAATTGTAATAGTTCCGTAATTGAGTAATTTTAACTGTACCGCCTTTAGCTGTTATTATTTGTTTTAATATTGTTATTTGTAAATCGAATCTGGAGTACCAACAATTAGGTTACTTGGTTGTCATACATTGAAGGTTATTGTATTTGTTCTGTTACCGTTGACCCAAAGACACACAGAGTAGATTGGATAGTTTGTGGTAGGTCATAGAATATAGTCAGTGGTTGAATACGTTCAAGGTAATTAAATAGCAGTTGCCCAGTCTGAAATGTATTTCGTTCAATCGGCCAATCACATCCATTGAGTAGTTTTTTCTTAAAATTGAATCAATAAAACGGCTGCCGGAGCGAATTAAAGCCTCTTTCATTTTGTACTGGTACAAGCAACTAGCTCGCGAGTGATTATAATAAAATCGATTATTACTTAGATTAATCACCAGTGAAACGAAAATCTACACCAAAGGTAATTAATTAAATGTTAAATTTTAGTTTTCTCTTAAATTTGATCCAGTAAATTGCAGCCTAGTTAACCATTAGAATTTTGTTTGTGTGTTTTTTTATAAAACCTTCGATGCTGTGCAACCACGTGCTAATTAAATTTTGTTTCTTCCATTTTCACCACCACTCACCAGAACTTACCAGAAAAAGTTTTCAAATAGAAAAGATTAGAAATTTTCAAGAGTTGAAAAGTTTAGTGTTCAGGAAAGTAAAAAGTTTTTTTTAGAGTTTTGCATAAAAGTTCAGAACAGTTGTTCTTATTCAAGTTTTAAAGACCTATAAGGTTTTTCGTATTTTGAGAAAGTCTCAAATTATTCATTGCATTAAAGTTAGTCGAATATAGTTAAAAAATTCGTCGTAACTAGTTTCTTAGATCGAAATAACGATCATTTAGTGAAGACTCAGTAGCTAAAATTTTAGTAGTCACTGCAAACATTAGAACAAACATTCAACTATTTTTTGGTAAACCTGGAAGGGAATAGGTCACCTTGAGCTCCAGATTCGAGTCTGCGGTCCAGGACACCAGGACATCAGAGACCCGTATCCCGCCGAACACCCGGTGAAATTTGAGTAATATACCAGTGAGATTTTAGTGTGCTTTTTATTTTATTTTCTCCAATCCCGACCTACAGGGAGAGGAAACGTTAGGGGGTTGTTTGCTTGTTTTTTTTTCTAGGTTGGCGCCCTTTTTATATCTTTTATCTTCCCTTTAACGTTCTCCTCAAACTGATAAATATACAGGGTGATTCACAACTTATCCAAAAAAATTTGGGAATAGATGCGGCGTGAGAAATGGTTGTAAAAAAAATTTTTGTAAAATCCTTATACTTTCTGAGAAAAAAATTATTGAAGTTATAGCACATTAAACCACTACATAGCTGGACAACTGTAGTCTCTAGCGTCATTCGCAATACGCGTGGAGAGCCATGTGACTCCTAATACTGAAATCCGTCGTTGCGGTAGTTTTTACCTGTTATCTGTGGTATTTACATCAGTTTTTTAGTAGTTAGTGTCAAAAATGGCTTGCGTGTATAGCAACTCAGAGTTGATGGATATCGTTTTAATTTATGGTGAAGCAAGACAACATTTGTATCATGGTGAAGTATTTGTGTTATGGTGAAGCAAGACATCATTTGTGTTAGTTCGTAGAAAGTGAGTAAGACTGACCCAAATGTGTTTACACGAGAGTGGATAAAATTTTGAACAATTGCTGTTGCAGCATCGGGTATGTCAAATGATTTTTTGAATGCACTTTGTGAGCTGATGGATGAGTTTTCTGATACCTTCGTCAAAAAAAATCTACCGCCGCCTCTCGGGTCCATAGATTCACGGCACCGTAATCCTTATCGTCGGTAGAAAACCTTTTTCCACACTTTCAAAGAAGAGAAAAGATAAAAAATCAGGAGGTGTCAGGTCAGGGTTGTAAGCGAGATGGTTGATGATGTTCCAAACAGATGAATCCAAGAGTTGCTTTGGGGCGTTGGCTGTGTGGGGATATTCTTTTGATTCTGTATCGCCCTCTGTAGTGTTTTCAGGGTTTCACAGTACCACGCAGCATTAATTGTTTCCCCCTGAGGAAAAAGTCAATGAAGAAAATCCTTTTACGATCCCAAAATACAGTTGCCATGATTGTTTTAAATTTTTTCGTTTTTGGTGAAGACGGCACTCATTTTTTCAACACGCCACTACAACAACAGTTCTCAACTGACTGATACAAAAGAACTCGCGTTGTGCTCCCAACACCTCCGCCTTGAATGCAGTGTTGCCAACTTTGTCGGAAACAAAAACCACATGCATAATACACTTTCTTTGTGGATATGCCTCATATATTATACTTAATCGACTGGCCGCTACTGTTGGCCGTAGTTCTTAATTCTGAAACTCAATTTGACCTTTCCAAAAATTTATAAAAAAGCTAATGCTAATGCTTAATAATTGACTTTACTTGGTAATTATTCCATGTTTAAATAATATTTTACATATAATTTCAGTTATGGAAAAGTTAGCTATAAATTTCGTAGATGATAATGTCGTTAAGTGTTTAAAATCGTTTAGAAAGTCTTCACATGAAACTAGACAAGGGTGTTGATAACATCTAGTATTCTACCTACACTGAGTCATGTCTGTCTTATCACTTAGCAATTAGGAAAATAGTCACGTTCGTAATTACAATTCAATTTATATTCAGAGATAAATTAATAGTCTAGCGATCGAATAATATTAAATTTAATGTGAAATCATAACTGATTTTATGGAATGGTTTTGTGATAACATTGGAAGACGATTATTTTATATATTGAAAATCGATCAATATTTCATCAGACTCTAATGAAATTTAGTATAATAGGTAGTATCTTAAAGTATATGTAAAATTTGCAGATAATATTATAAATGTTTTACGGGAGTTATATTTTACGAGAACATGCAACATTTTTGGAAAATTAATATTAGCTTTGAATACAACTTCTGAAACTAGAAGTTGTTTCAATCAAAACACATAATAGGATGTTCCTCCCAGGAATAAGTCCAAAATGTTTACCACGCCTTTAACTCATCAATGGTAACAACTTTTGTGTAATATGTGTTTTCGAAATTCTATTGGTTTTTAAGATTTTTAAGAATTAATATTTTTTAAGATAACATTTTTTTAACAATTTTACCTAAGTTAAAAATAAATAAATGAAAATTATTCCATACAATATTCGCATTATTTCAATGGGTACAATAACCGTACAAAAATGAAAGTATTCGAAAAAATTCATTAAACAAAAATTATTGTCGAAATATTGATGCATCAAATACGTGCGTGTTTAAAATTGTAGTACTTATTTGTGGGGCACCCTGTATTTTTTATTAGTTTTGAAGGACATTTTTTTAATGTTTAATTTTTATTTTATAAGATCGTTTCAGCAAAATTTACTTTCAAACATGTATTGTATTTTTACATTAAGTTTATTTATATTTATGACAGGTAATAAAAGCGAATGTAAAAGTCTCACCGTAAAAACTTTGACAGTTATGGCAATATCCATTTCAGTAAAGCCATTATAGGGAAAAGCAGAAATTTCCACACTGCTTTCTTTATAGTATAAATTGTGTTACTTATAGAAACCGTTATTTTATTATACTAAATGCCAAGATTCACATTAAGTCGTATTTAAATGACAGTACCAAAGCTCTGTTTTCCTTTTTTTTTTAATACTGAAACAATACCTAAAATTTCGTATTTTAAGACATTAAGAAATAATTCATTGGTATTTATGTTTTAAACAGCAAGTTATTGATATTATTGTTTGTTTTCACTTTTCACACTTTTTACTTTTGTAACAGTCATCATTTTTTTCAATATTTTTTCATACAAACTTACAGTTTTAAAAGTGCACCAAATAAATATAATTAAAATTGTAACTATTAAAATATATTCTTTGTTGTTATACAGGCTGTTTCTAAAATAAGTCCGTTCATTCAAAGGGGTAATAGAAGGCGTTGTTCGTGTAATAATAAACAATTTTTATTATGCAACATGTGGTCGAGTTTTCTAGATAAAAAAAATTGTCAATTCAAAGAAACAGAAAATTTTGAAATCAGTCTTGTGTAGAATGCACGTAGCTATTTCAAGGACGTCGCATTGCAACGTTCTTCGTCAATCGAAATGTTTACTTTAATACTTTTTTAGGGGCTCTTAGACAATTTTGAAATTCTGCTGGGAAATAATAACAGTAAACTACTTGCCATAAATCGATATTAGGAAAAAATCTGGAGAATCCATATCGGGACTTTGCGCAGTCCAATGCACAATTCATTGTTCCTGATTCATTTGTGTGGAGAACGAGTGTATAAAAAGTCACAAACAGTTCAGGAAATATGTCTCATGGAAAACCACGTTTGTACGCGTATGTAACGGAACGTCGCCTAATACATCAGAAAGAGTATTTGGACAATTGGTCCAAATAAGCTGTCCTCGAATACCTACTCCTCAGCACACATTCACTGAAAATTGCTGCTGAAAACGTGAATTCTGTACTTCAAGATTCACAGGTCATCATTTTATCTAGGCTTGTGCACGGGAATCGAAGATGGTATCCTAGGATTTTTGGGGTCGCTGATTACGATAAGCGGGTCGGTTAGGCTCCATCGCGTCAAGTTCAAGGTCATTTGAAGGTCAAACGGTCAAAAAACCTTAAAAAATCTGAAAAAAATTCATGGACATGTTTTTGAGGTCGCTGAATCCGAATCCGGTGTTTTTTTTACTTTGCATGCATCCTCGACGGATTTTTGAGACAAAAATGCTAAGTAGCATCCGAAAAATCTGAAAAAATTCATACGTATGTTTCGAGGACCCTGAATCTGACTCTGAGGTCAGTCGACATCATTTCAAAGTTATTTAAAGGTCAATTGGTCAAAAAACCTTCCAAAAATCTGAAAAAATCCATGGACATGTTTTTGAGGTCGCTGAATCCGAATCCGGTGTTAATTTTTACTTCGCATGCATCCTCGAGGTCATTCAAGGTCATCTCAGGGTCATTAGAGGTGTTTTTGAGACAAAAATGCTAAGTACCATCCGAAAAATATGAAAAAATTCATACGTATGTTTTCGAGGACCCTGATATTAGGGGATGAGAGTAAAAAAGTGCAAATATATAACGTTTTTCTCTAAATTTTAGGTTTCCATTTACATTCTATGTACAATTTTAAATTTGTGTTCATTACTTGGTAAACATATAGATATATGAAAAAAACTAGTCAGATAGACAGCCCAGATTCTACTTTTTTACCTGGATTCTGCAGTCATTTTCAAAAGAATCCTTTCTGGTATAAATCTCATTAATGCATAACATAGTAACAATCTTAATCTGCGAAAAGGACAATTGTGCCACAGAACTAGAAACCTGCCTTGAGATGACCTTGAATGACCTCGAGGATGCATGAAAAGTAAAAATAAACACCGAATTCGGATTTAGCGACCTCAAAAACATTTCCATGAAATTTTTCACACTTTTTGAAGGTTTTTTGACCGTTTGGCCTTCAAATAACCTTGAACTTGACGTGATGGAGCCTAACCGACCCGCTCATCGTAATCAGCGACCCCAAAATCCCTAGAATACCATCTGCGATTCCCGTGCACATGCCTAGATAAAATGTTGACCTGTGTTCATTAGCATCACACCAAGAGTACTGTGTATGTGTAAATTGGTTGTTGTGCCATTTGTTGCCTAAACCAACGACAACATTCTACACGCGGCTGAAAATCATTTGTAGTCTAAACCTCCACACTTAGTACATGTTGCAGTAACACATGCCACACTGTAGTATTTGAAACACCTATCTCATGTGAAGTATCGCGGTTACTGCGGCTCAGGTTTTCCTCTAGAAAGTCTAAAATGTCTTCCTTCCGATTTAAGACACGTTGAAATCTTTGAACAACTTTTTTCACTGTTCTGGGATTCGGTTGTTGCATTTAGGAGTAACTTATTTCAGTAACACCCTGTATTTTTGGTAATGTAATTTACTATAATTACGTTATCCATTTATACTCATACGTGTAGCCAACGTTAGTTAGTATGATAATTAGGTAAAGTAAATTTGAACAAAATGTTGTTAATGTAATGTCCGTGCCATGTGCTACAACTAGTGTAACCACTTCTATCTAATTTCGCTGCAATTAACTTAACGGCTGAAATTTGCAGAGGACTTGGAAAGAATTTAATTAAATTCCCAACTACCAACTACCCGTTGCGTCCCATGTCATTATCCTGTACCGGAATATATTTACAAATACATCAAGTTCGGTACTTCGCCTGGTTGATGGCTTGTGAACATCATACCGAATTTAGATCAGGGCTTGTTTCGAACACTTACTCATGCAAAATACGTCTTGGCCCAAGCTCGACTGGAACTTCTTAGGATAACTTTCATTCATTATTCATTTCCATAAAATTTATCCGAATAAAAAATTTCCGCAGACGTAAATTCTATTTTCTTGCCTTCGATGAGACGAACAAATGAAATATAAACCTGGATGTTAAATGCGGTACACCAGAAAATTGGGAATTTAAACAGACGAAATTTCATTAGATTCAAAACATGAGTAAATTATTTATGTTACTAGTAATAATATAGGACAAAGATGATTGATACTAAACGATGGCGAACCAACAAGAGGCACAAATAGTTACACGTGGATTTTTATTGCTTTCACTTAAACCTCATACACCTAATTTTTGAATTTTAGTCGACTGGACACATGATCATCAAAATCAGTCTTACACATTCATGTCAAAATGTTTCTCTGGAAACAAGAAATTTTTGGACAGTATTTTCTTTCCTTACGTATGGATCTAGTTCCTTAACTCTTCTACGAATTTCAAACAAAAGGATATGTCAGAAATATCCGTTTTTTATTCTACACTCCATTTTCTGTTACAAATTTACAAGTTTGAACATTATTCTGTTAAATTTCATTAAAACAATCTTGATACGTAAGGCAAGCCACTCTTGTCATGTAAACCAAAAACCAAAAGCTTTTTAAATATGACGATAATGTAAAATTCCTGTAATATCAAATTTTCAACAAAGCTTCCATTTTAGGAATATTGCCAACTGGAAAATATCCAGCTATCCATGTAATATTATGTTCTAATCTAATTGGGCCATTGTGCTCATATTCATGTTGTGGATATTAATAATTCAGCAGTGCTATTTTGAGGATCTAGCACAAAAACTCTACAAGACATTTAATCTCATTGTTTCAATTTAAGCCATCAAGAAACAATAGAGGATATAAGCATGTATATAATTTTAATGGAGAAAAGGTGACAAATAACTGTTAATTAAAACTGACAACTGTTCCAATCTGCGTATCAGCAGTGACTTTCTTGTTTACCGGAACCAATGAAATTTTAAATTTGGATGACTGTAACCAATATCTGGTTGATACATAGTATCGATTTGTTATTTCCGCAAACGGTGTTTGTCTTATAAGCGGCTTTTAAGTTTAGTTAATATTTTTCATAAACTATGTTGTATTCAACTAAAGTGAGGCAATTTACACGAATAGGGCACATGTTAAAACCGCATTTTTTATGTAAAAAGTAATCCAAGTTAAAAATACGGCAAAGACTATAGCCATTTAGCACATCTAGACTGCGTTCACAAGAACCTTATACCATGCTAATTTTAGCATTATTCGTTCCAAATGTTATGATGGTAAACTAAAATGGTTGGCAGTTCTCGTTCCAATCTCAATTTATTTATCCAAAGCAATGTTATTTTTGGATGCACTTTTAAGTTTCACCAGAAATGGTTTTAATGAATTTGATTGGTGGCATTTGAATAAAGTAAGGTTAAGGTTATATACAAACGAATGAATGAATCGAAAATTTTCCAGATTATCATTTGACAGGAGCCTACTACGTTATTTTACATATAAGCTATTTGTAAACTTCGCATTTTTTCATAGAAATGAGATTTCATGAAAAACTAATGAATTTTGGTATAGGAGCAGGTATAGCAAAGTTGTAGAGAATTTAATTCTACATCTCATAGTATGAAAATATATAGGGCGTTGCATTTAAAAAAATCGAAATTTTTCAATTCTTCAATTGGCAATTTTGACATGATATTTTGGTCACCCTGTATAACGCAGGCCAGTTTTTGGAGCATGATTCGAAAGAGTCATCCTTACTAAACATCTGATAAAAAAATGCGCTTAGTAGCTATTAGTATAACCTGTCGGTATCGGAAAATGTAAGCAACCAATATCGACTAGAAAAACCTTTCAAGCGAGATATCTCAAAAACTGAATATTTGAATAGAACTATTCTACACAAAGTACCCTTTATTTTTGATGTAGAATCCGAAAAAAATATAAAAAATGTGTGTTTCTATTTAAAAAAACAAAGTTGGTGTCTGTCCAGGAAAAGTGGAACACCCTGTATTGTTGAATATATTTTTATTTGTACACTCCGAGATATGTGGCAACACAGTAAAAAGAAAAATCCATATATTCCTCATTTTAACATAGATATTGGACTTTCCCGCACTAGTGGGACACGCTATAGATAATAATTTAACTATCCGTTTATTTAACCAAATATTAATAGAGACTTAATCTTTAATTATTGTAATTAAATCGCTGCATTTAAATACAATTTTCACTAGACTAACCAGATAAACCATGTGCAAAACCGTACTTATCTTATCAACTTCCACGTCACCTGCTACATGGGTGTTGTATAACAATGAAAAAGTAATATTAACGGTCGATAGAAGGAAGCACAAAAAATAGGCACTTAGGTAGGAAATTCTGGAAGGAAGCTTAAATAGTTTAAGATAGGCAGTTGAAGTGCGAACAGTGTGGAGATAGGTAGTAAGACGATCGGCGGGCAGTGTGTCAAAGTAGTGAAAAGTTAATTATTTAAAGTGTTATTAGTTAGCAGGTAATATTCTTTAAGTACTTTGTTGTTAATTTTTCTATATAATCTTATGATTGTGATGTTTATAGATGTTTCATGATAATAATTCTTTGTATGTTTAGCTTCCATTGCTTTATGCTCAAGGGCATATATTTTTCTAAGGTAGAACTGTTATAATTATTCTTAACAATTGCTCATTATTTATTACATGTTAAAATATATATCGTCGTATATATATATAACGACTCCTTTGTTTCACATCTAACTTGTTTTTGTCCTGTTTACGTTGTCCGAAAAACATAGGTGTTTCATGATAATAATTCTTTGTATGTTTAGCTTCCATTGCTTTATGCTCAAGGACATATATTTTTCTAAGGTAAAATTGTTATACTTATTATTAACGATTGCTCATTATTTATTTCATGTTAAAATATGTATATCGTCGTGGGCGCCCCCGACTTTACAATAATGACTCCTTTGTTTTACAGCTAACTTGTTTTTGTAATGATGACGTTGTTCGTAAAATATAGATGTCTCATGATAATAATTCTGTATATGTTTAACCTTCATTGTCTTACGCTTAGGGGCGTATATTTTTCTAATATAAAATTGTTACAATTATTATTTAAGATTGTTCATTATTTATGACATGTTCAAATATGTATTTTGTCGAGACCGCCCAGATAGTACAATAACGACTTCTTTATTTCACATTTAACTTGTTTTAAACAAGATCAGGTTGTTCTTTGATTTCTTGTGTCCACTTTATGTCACACGTCTATACGAGCCTTGTTGAGTTTACTAACATTTTCGCCCGTGCGGAACGAATCTGGATTAAGCTCGATTGCCTCCCGTATGGGACTCCAGTGTTATGAAGGATCTTCCGAAATCTCAACTATAGCTGGATTGCCTCCCGTATGGGACTCCAGTACCTTCCGGCTCTGCCGGCTAACTAACACCAAACCTCTTCAGTTTTACTTGGAAGTGTGTATGACTAATATGAGGTAACAGATGACATTTAGTGACACATTAAATGAGACAGGTCTTATTTATCATTAGCAAAGGTTCTTAATTTATACCTTTGGTTAGCGGTTGTTTTGTATTTATATTTGGGTGGTAAGAGCAACGATCGTGGGTTTCTCTGCCATGCTCTTTCCCCACAGGAGCTCTAGGTGAGCCTGGCACTCTCCTTTTATGTTTAATGGTTGTTAATGTTTTTGTTGTTCTTTCTTTTTGTCACATGTTTAATTTGAATTGTATGTAAATAAAGGTTAGGTGTATTTACTCTGCTTTTGTTTTATATAATTAAACCATACATCCCCTCTACAAAGTTAGTAGCCAGTGCCTTCCCGTCAATTAAAAATGGATACACACAACGTAGGTAGTCTTTATGACGATCACATGATTTTGGCCACAACGACGTTTACTTATTTTTTGTCGAACCTAGGGTTGTTATACTACAACCAATATTTGTCCAACTCCAAAGCACATCATACTCCATACTGCCATCCACCACGCCACGATCACGAGATAACCTAATGGGACGATGGGAACAGACAAAGACAATACATCTGGATATAAAAAAGGATGGGACCACTCAGTAATGAGGACATCTACTCTGATTTAGGTACAAGTGCACCAAATACGAGATTACGTGAAGAATTTAATTAAGAAGTACCTATATTTGAGTGAAAGTACTCAGTTTTAGTTTAAATACAATCACAAATGAGTAAAATGATCAAAATGCCCGATATTGAGTGAAAATGTACTCAATAATTTCACTCAAGGGATTCACTCCGAACCTGTATTGCTGTCACTCACACCGATTTTTTTACAATGTATTTGGGCAGAAACAATGTGTTAGTTTTATGAAGATGTTTCAAAGTTTCCGACTTATCATTAAAAAGGATGCGTTTCGTCCAATTTCGTATAAAAAGTTCGAGTTTAAGAGAACTCTGCATACTTAATGTATACTACTTAGTCCCAAATGACACAGTAAAGTCAGCGGTCCTCAACAAGTTTTCTAATAGAAAATGGAGCATATTTATTTTGTCTTTTGTCTAAGTTTGACTTTCTTTTTCCTTAGTTATATGTTCTACACTGTAAACTGTATCGATGGTCCGCCCTGTAGTTAACAATTATCCCCAAGGAGATAAAAAGCAGCCATACCAAATCCACCGCCCGTAATAATAAATGATTCACTTCGCAAATCCATAAACAACAATTTTATTTAGTTAAGAAAGCACCCGGCAATTGTTACACATAATTAAGGATAACTTGCCGGGGGCGAATTCCAAAGGGGATCGTTCAGACGTCGCCGAATTCACGGCGTTAAACAGCTCATAACGCGGGCGGAGGCCTTTCCAGCCTGCCGAGTTCCCAGGCGCTGCTAAATGAAAACATTTACAAAACTATGTCAAATGTAACACTCCAGTTAATAACGAGAGCATTCCAGTATTAATAAAGGGTTTGCGGGGCGGTTTCTTTGATCTTCGCCCCTTCGCGTACGTCGCGAGTAACATTACACCCCTGTCTCTTACGTGTGGCGCATTTACATATTTATGAGAGCTGTTCCGTGAATCAGATCCGCCGGCGGAAATATTAATTAGCGTTTTTGATGAGGGTTTGCTTTTAGGCGTTTTTTTGTGATATCAGAATAGATCTTCGCATTTGCGTGCTCTATTTTCCGTTTTATAATTTTGATTTCCCTAGAATGTTTAATAGATTTTCGATAGCTTTGTAGTTAAACTATTTCATTTAATATTGTTTACTACCTGTGTCAGTTTTTTTATTTTTTTAAAGAACTCAATGTTTACGGACTTCTGTTTTGCTAAAATATAAAAAAAGAAGAGCTTTTGAGACAAATGACCTTCACAGTAAGTACTAAAGACAATATTTCGACTTATCGTCAGTAAAAATTTGCAATTTTTTATCTATTAACAATAAAAATGCGACGAGTTAAAGTGAGAGGTGTTAATTTTGTATGCAGAAAACCGTGATTTTTTCAACATTTTCATTAATAACTAAAAAATGAGATAACGAAACTAACTGAAATTTCAATTTTTTTCGCTCTTACGTTTTCTTAATATCAGTTTCCAAACTTAGGGCTCTATTTCATTTATTTCGATAATAGTGGGTATACCACTTATTATAACTTAGAAGTACCTATATAACGAGCGTTCAAATAAAAACGTGGTCGAAGTTGGCTCTGACTCATTGGACGTAGGGAGTAGCTTATAGCGACCAACTTAACCTCATTTCTCAACGAGCTGTATAGCAGCTGTCAGGTTCAATAACGTTAATGACTATATAACTTTATTTTAAAGAATAATCGAGATAACAATAACAAACAATTAAAGAAGCTGCGGAAAGTGTCCCCCTCCTTGTTATAACAATAAATTAAAGCAGCTGCTGAAAGTGTCCTTGTTTCAAGCACTTTTCACACCTGTTCCTCAAAGAATTAAAGACATTTTCTAAGATGCTCGGGGTATTGTTAATTTCACGAATCTTGTCTATAAGTACAGCCTGCAGATGGTTTAAATCAGGAATAGGCAGTTCAAAAATAGTGTTTTTAAGGTAAGGCCACAAAAAGAAATCACACGGCGTAATATCACATGACCTCGGTGGAAATTCATGTTCAGCATTGAGACTTATTAGTCGATTTTGGAAAACTTCCCTCAACATATTCATCGTCTCGCCTGCCGTATGTGCCCTTGCGCCATCTTGCTGAAAGTAAAAGTTTGTAATTTCGTTTTCTTCCAGCTGGTTAACAAAAGGAGCGATAATTTATTCTCTATACCTTTGCGCAGTAAGAGTACCATTAAAAAAATAGGTCCATAAATCCTCCTTCGATTGAGAGCACACCAAACTCCAATTTTTTGAGCGTGTAGAGGGCCCTCGACAAAAAAGTTATCTGGTTTTTCAAAAGACCACATTCTCATATTCTGTGAGTTTACGTAACCACTTAAATGAAACCAGGCTTCATCAGAAAAAAAGGTGATATTATGAAGTTCACCGTAGTTGTTTAAAAACCATTCACAAAATACAGCCCGTCGCGGAAAATCAACTTCATGAAGTTCTTGCTGACAAGTTAAACGATAGGAGAACAAACGCAAATCTTTTTTTAACACTGTGTGGCAGGTACCGACTGATACTCCTACCATTTGTGATAAAACACGTACAGAAGTTCTTGGCGCATTTTCCATTATTTGTTGGACATTTTCTTTTAATTCTTCAGCCCGCTTTTTAGGTCGGCCGCTTCCTTCTTTTCTTGTTACACTGCCCGTTTCACGAAAAATATTAACACAACGCTGAACTGCACTTTGAAAAATTTTGTACTCAACAACGCCGGGAAATTGATTTTGAAATTCTATGAAACATTCCTCAATAGAATACTTCCATATTCCATCAATCTTGCGTCCATTTCTAAAGTAGGATTCTATGATAAACACTTTTTGTTCTTGAGAAAACACCATTTTAAACGCTTTTTAAAACGGAAATATTCAAATTGATAGCGAGATGACGTTTAAGTTCATTTGCTATACGCTACGCCCTACGTCCAAATTTTCAGAACCAACTTGACCACGTTTTTATTTGAACGCTCGTTATTTAACGTGGGTAAAGAGCGATAATCCCGCTCGACCCCGCTCCATCCGAGGTCATTTATCCTGCCAAGGATATTGGCGCGTTCATATCTAACGATTTGAATATGTCTGGTTTAAATATCGTCTTGCTCGTATACTAACTGAGCAGAAGATCCATCATCCATAAACCAATGCTCTAACATCCTCAAGAAGTACTGGCAACACTTCTTCGAGAAAGTGAGTATATATAATGTTCAATCCAAGTGCACAAATTTTGAGCCAGTTTAGTAGTCTCCAAGAATTCTAATTCGTAAATTTTGAGAGAACTGTTGAAGAATTTCTTCTGCCCATATGTTGTCATTATAAAATGCGTTGAAAAATCAGGATTTTACCAATATTTTCCTAAATTCAATGACAAAATGCAAGACGTTGCGGAAAATCTCGTGACAAAAGTTCTGATGTCGTTGTATGCGAGAGTGATATAAAAATTGTCAGATAAGGAGTAAATTGGAGATGCTTCTAATGAGTTAGGTACCACTGGTAACACAAAAATAAAATGGATATTAGTCATTTGGCGTTAGTGTATTTGTATTTTGCGTATTAAGTTTCGAAAAGAAATTCAAAATTTAATACGTAAAATTACTAAAGAGTATAGAACAAGCGTACGAAAACAATTTATCGAAGTCTGCAGTGAAAAGGCTGTTGAACGATTTGCGAGCTGTCTGAAATATTATGATTTCAATACGAGCAGGAGACATTCTAAAGATTATAAAGAAAGTGTAATTAAAACAATGTTGAAGCCATCGGCAAAATAATGACAAAAAATGTTTTATGAAAATATAAAATATGTTCAATCCATTTTCTGAAACAGAATTTGTGGGCGCCAGAGCTGCATGAGATCTTTTATAAAGAAAAGTCAGTGTCTCATCATTAATCAATGACCAAGACATTATCGAAATTTGGAATATCCCTAATGGTTAATAACGCAATTATTTTCATTATATTAGCACGGCGAGGAGGGAAGAATTTTCTATTAGCATTAAATTAAAAAAAAAGTAATTGTTAAATCTGGGAAACCTAACAGGACATCGAATATAACCTAATCTTCTTTAACTCTGCAGAAGGTGATTCCAAAAGATTGGCAAATAGTAAATAGTTATTTACAAATTCGAACAATCTTCAAGTATATCCTGTCCATCTATACATAAAATTGATCAAGAAACGAGGAAATCACATTAAGAGCTACTTATTGTTTTTTTTACGCCAAGTCTAAACTAGAAGGAAGCAAATTTAAGGGGATGGTATAAGAACTGCAAAGTAAGAAAGAATACAAAATCTTAGTGATTTAAATCTGCAGCTTCTAAATAAAGATTGGCACTAAAAAAGTTAAGTTTGCAACTGTATCAAATTTGGCCAATAAGTGTGTTGGAAATGAAATTAATCAATTACAGGGCACTGTTATAGCCAATCAACCAAACCTTACTTACATTTGGATGCGGAGCATGATCATGATAAAAATATAACACAAGATAACATTAAAACAGAAATTAGCGAGGTACAAACCATTAGCGCTGGTTGCATTTTAAAATATGTAGTGTCATTTGATTGGCTACAAAACAGGAGGAGGAAATTTTCATTTTAATTTATTTTTTTGCTTACAACTAACACACTTTAAGAAACATAGAAGAAATCAAATTTGTTTCAAATAAATCAAACCTTTTCGCACTTATTTACACCCTCTATACCTACCCTGTATTTTCATTAAGCAACATGTGGTATTTTCAAGATAAAATTGTCAAATCGAAAAAAAAGAACATGTTGAAACGGACGCTGTTTGTAGAAAGCACGTTTCTTACCAATCGAAATGTTTAATTCAAAATACTTTTTCAGGAGCTCTCGGTTAGAAACTGTTAAAATATCACTGGACCTGAAATTAACTAAAATAGAAATAAATCTAATTAAGTAATTATACAAAAATTACTCAAAATGGTTTTCAAGAGCTCAAACATGCTTCTGATTGTAATTGCCGGTGAAAATTATCTCGCACGCGCGCGATTACTCCAGGCATGTCTAATTTCAGCACAAAATACGTTCTTTAAGATCGGCGGCATAGACAATGGACATTCTACACACACACCCTGTTTCATACATCCCCAGAGTCGACCTAGTTTTCGCATAATAATTCTTAACACCCGACACATGACACTTAGGAAGTTGCTTATTTTCACGATTTTTATAATTATTATCCTTCTGAAGAAACCCATACTTATTTCAAAATCACCCTGCATTTTTGTATAAAAATCAAGTATTGATTAAAATATGGATAATAACCATTATTTTATTTTTTAAATAAAGCACTCTCTGTACATAATTTCTCATAGAAATGACTCTCATCCACAGTTCCTGCTCATTTCATTGGTTGCTCGATATATTTCCTGGCACATAAAATATGATGAATTTTAATTTACAATTTTTAAAATGCGAAATATATAAAGGAGACGGATACTGTGTTATTTGTTTCGTATCATCGAAAAGAAGAAAAATGTGGTCGAAATTACGGCAGTTTGTTTGCTTTTTTTATTTAAAAATCCCAAACCCGTTGTTAACAAAGCGACATAAATTTTGATGTATACCGACTATTATCCTTCTGCTTCTGTTTGTAACCCGGATAATTTTTTTCTGGCTTGCGTAGGCGACCAAATGTCTAGGCAATAAAGTTACTACAAAATATTTTATAAGTTTCTAAATCTATTATATGGATTCCATTAAAAACAGATGCTTCAGGAAATTTATCAGTAACCGTATGAATTAATTTAACAGCCCAATTCGTTATAAATTTACCACTAATGTTAAGTCGTCCCATAAATAACTTGTGTCTTAGTGTTGCTAATTGACCACTTAGATGATTTACTAGATGGTGTCAATTTTAACTGAATATATATGTTTCAATTTTATAATCTTTAACTAAAGTACATTTTGTACCAACACTAAAGAGTGCTCTAATTTTGGTATAAGATTTGGTTAGATGCAGAAAATAAAATTGTTTACTCAATTAGAAAGATATTAAGCTAATTAAAACAGATTCTAAAAACAAATTGTTAAAATAAGGCAGATTTTACGGGAAATAACTATTCCAACGTAATGTCACGAACAGTTGTCGGCTGAAGCGAACAGCGTTGCCAAGTTCACATCATAATGTGTGGTTCACATTTACTGTGGATTCCGCGTTCCGCGTTAAACGTATTCAAGTAAATAAATAATTTTAACAATTGTATTAACTTAGTGCAAAATGTTTTAACAAGCCTGACTTCTCGAAGTCAACTTTCGTTAAAAGAAAATAAATAAAGCAGAGGTAGTTACCTGTCCAAGGCGACTGGAGATATCACAAACCAAAGTTTGGCGGATATTGCGCGAGAATTCACTCAACCCGTACCATTTTCAAAAAGTTCAAGCTTTAGAACTAGCTGATTTCCCCAATCGTGCATCAGACCGTAACTTTATTTTTATTTTTAAAACAAAGTGCGTTGGAGGGATGAACGCTGTTTTACTCGTGTTGGCATTTTAAACAGGTAAAAAACATATTACTTTCTCAAAAACAATAAGTACCTACCTAGGTTACATCAAAGTTTATATTTACACTAAAGTTTACATTTATTATGTAAACTTTGGTTTGGTTTGGTTTGGTTTGTAAGCCCGAAGGCTTACAGCAAATTAAAAAATTAACATTATGATGTTAATAAAAACTGATTTTTGGCAAAGCATGCTCAGACCTCCTCGAGGTTCTTGCTGGGCAACAATAACAATTTACTGTGTTGTTTACTTAATTATAAAAAATAATTTATAGCATTTTAAATTATTATTGGCTGACGTGAGCAAACCGTTTATTTATTGTCTTTATATAAGCGAAAATATGTAAATAATGCAACGTTGCATCAAGGGTGCGTTGTTCATATCGTAGCCGTGCGCAAATTTTGAATAACCGACTGACGTCAGCCTGTCAGTAACAGCCTGAAAAAGGGGTTAAATAATAATTTTTCTTGTTTTTCTGCTTAAATATGCATTTAATTTTTTTTAATCACGCCATCGTATTATACTCATTTTTTTTTATCTACTCTTAAAATTAATGACATTATGACTGAATCACACTGTATATTGTAGTTATTAAATAATGCAACCACTCAAAAAAAAACATTCTGTATTCCTGCTGTTCTATTATCACCCTTGACAAAGATTAATTGCGTAAAAAACAGCAATTTTTTTAATGTGCTAGACTAATAATAATAGAATAAAAATTGTAAGAAATAGTAATAAAATATATGTTTTTCTTTAAATATAAAATTATATGGCCAACTTTGAAATACTTTAATATTTAAAATTTTGGGGGCTCGTTACTGAAAAAGTAGTTTACTTTCATTTAACCTTTAAATGAATTCTGGCAAGCGACTTCCCTTCAAACAGACAATTTTCCATCGAAACGGATTTTATTAATTACTGAGCAATCATTTCAGACCTCGTAACAGACGAATGAGAAAATTCGGGGCAAAATTTGAAAGCTAGATTATAAATGGTAATATTTTGAGAGCAGCTGGTTTCAATCTTGATAAGATATTAATCATTTAAAAGCTTCTTGTGGATTAGTCAACTCTAATAACCGATATGATTTATCGGTCTTTAAAATCAATGTTCTAGAAACGAAAATTGATTATGTAAATAATCAACGGAAGCTTTGGTTTCTTTGGAAACCAGGAATAATAAGCAAAAAATTTAAGCAGTAATTCTATTCATGGAAACGGCGGCATAAGTCACATGACCCTTCTCCGAAAACTCAAAATTAACAAAGTTACATAATTTCGAAGTTTTGTTTAATTAATGGCATTGCCATTTTTCTCTAATTTTAAAATTTCACAATTTGTTGATAATTTGTATATTTTAATGCCTATAATTAATTATATTAAACATAATTTTTGTTGATGTTCAAATCCTGTTCCGCTAATACGGCAAATTATGTAAATCTTTAAGGATTTTAGGGATATCCCAATTTTTCCGCTATCAGGAACCTTTTGCAAATATTTCTTTAACTGTTTGCATTTATTGAAAAATAAAAATGTGACGGTAAATTTTCGGAATAAATAAGATAAATCTGTAAATATACAGGGTGATTCATTAACAATGGGAAAATCGAAAGCTGAAGATACTACACGTGAAATGGTGACCATTGGCGCAAACATGCCTTATCCGAAAATTGATAGTCTCGGAAATACAGGGTGTTGAATGTTAAAATTTTAAATCGTTTTTTTGCGATTATTCTGAAAACATGTAGTTTAGGCACTTGAAATTTGTGAACCTATATTTTTTTAAGCGACGAATAAGATGCGTGTTGCAATTTCATCGTTGCTCACAGAGGGCGCCACATACGACCAATTTTACCGAAAATTTAGTTAATAACTTTTTACCCTGTATGTCTAACATGAAACTTGATTCAAAACCTGAAAGAGCAATAATTTTTCCATTAATTATGTACTCTTGTTTCATTTCAGTATCTCTATCCATTTTTGAGAAAAATCGATTTAACGAACACTATGTCTTGATAATACGAAAAATTAAAAGCGAAACAAACTAAGTGTTTCTTCATGTTATTACAACAATTAACAATAAAACAAATGTAATACCTAATAATGATTTAAAGTAATTTTTCGAAGAATCTACTGTTGACACTGATACACTTTACACAACGTTTTCTGAGAGATCTTCGAGTTTGAAACAACATATTGGTATTGAGTCTGACTTCGTTGGTAGCGATTTGTATTCGTTGCCATAACTCTTCACGCGAACCAATAGATTCTTTGTAAACTATATCTTTCATTCGAGATCAAATAGAAAAATTGAGAGGATTGAAGTCCTGACTTCTGGGTGGCCAAGCAAAAATGCTTCCACGGCTTGAAGAAGTTCTACTTTATTTAAGAAGAGACATGTGGTTCATGCACGACGGAGCTCCACCGCATTTTTCTCGGCCAGTGCGTACATAGTCGCTGGATTGGCCATGTATGTATAATAAAATATTTACAAATTTTGCGAAAATGTTACATTTAACAGCACTACTAAAAGCTGGACGACTGTAATGTGATCTAGCAAATGCCCATTTATTGAGTATTACAGTGGTTTTCATAATGTTCCTATTACTGTGGTTTATTGTCTACACATTGTCTCACAAGTCTTCGAAATAAAGGATGACTGAACGAGGACGAGAAAGGGGAAATTTGCGACCAAACCCTGGAAGAGAGGGAGGTTGCCGACGTCATATGATGGCAGCCAAAGAATAAATCGCAGAAGAAAATCGCCGTATAAGTACAAAACAAATCGTTCAACTTACAATTAGAGTGTTCTAACCAAGAATGTAGTGCATATTACACAAGGTTCAAATCTATATCCCTATCCCTATCATTTACAGCATGAAACTCAAATGAAACGTGGTAGGTCTTGTTATACCTACTGGTTGCTATGATACGTTATTTATTATCAATTATTTAATAAACAGTTCTACCTGGTTTTTTATTTGTAGAGTGAATCAAGAGGATACAAAGCAAAAAAGCTGCAGTATTGGAAAGAGCACATATTGAAAAATTTTTTGACTGGGGCTTCCAATAAAGATTATTTAATAATTAAGGTAATACCTCTTTACCTTTTACATATTGTTAGGTATATAGTGAACTTTGAATTATTTTAGGTTGCACTAATAATGGTGGTTTCTGGTGCCTGTCGATGCTGCGAATTGACAAATTTGAAAATTAGTGACGCACAGGACATTGACAGACGGGCATTTAAAGAAAATTTACAATTATAGAAGAAGGGAAAATGGCAACAATGCTACAAGGGAAAGGAAGTTAAATGTGATAAAACAAAAAACGAAATGTCTATTACTGTAAATGTAAATGTTAATGTTAATAAGTAAATAAATTAATTTTTTCTACGTTCATGCAATAAACACAACTTTATTGAACTATATTTACTAGAAAAAGTGGATCTTTATTGCACTAGTGCAATAAATATTTATTGCACTCATCTGTCATTATAGTACAGCGGTTTGTGATCAAGACAAACATAAATATTCAAATGAGCGAAATATTTAGTCCTTTTTCTGTGAGATTGTAATACGTTTCAAAGAATTGCGGACTTTATTTTATTATCAATCATATTTATTATGTACTGGATTACGAAATTACTAGAAAATGCATTTTTTTCTAAAATGCCATATGATTACAATTTATAAACACAAACGTAAATGCCTCAAACATACGCGATCACGACTACTATGATTTGGATAATGCAACTCTGCAGTTCTAGAAATGTCAGTCAAAAATTAATTTTGACATTTAAACAAAGTTTAAAAATGAGTGATATTATTGGGAAAATAGATGATAGTGATGAAGAAGAATTTGTTGGGACCCCACCAGAAGTTAGTGAAATAGCAAATACAGCGTCATTAAGCTTATTACCTAGCAAATCAAGAAAACTATATGAAAAAAGTTATAATCGTTTTAAAGAGTGGTGCTTTTTTTTCTACACCTAAATAAAACATTTTTTTTTCATGAACGTAGAAAAAATATTGTATGCAACTCGTGCAAAAAGTGTTTATTGCACTCGACGTGTTGTCAAACTCGTCCTGACGGCCTCGTTGGACAAATTCACGTCGCGTGCAATAAACACTTACTTTTTGCACTTGTTGCATAAATAACTATTATTATTTTTTCATTATTCTACTAGTGAAATAAAGTTACTTTATTTCATTAGTGGATAAAGTATCACTTTAGAAGGTTCATACGTGTGGATAAAAGTCCGATTATAAGGCGATTGCGGATAAAAATTTTTAAATACTCACGCAGTGTATATCACATATATTTTTTTGTAAGTTATGAACTACCCTGTACACTGTGTACACTCAATTGGTAATGATGAAAAACAACTTGAGTGCCTTGAGGTTTATCCTTTGTAGACGAAAGGTTTAGTTATTATTAAAAACATGTTTTCCTATGTCCACTATTCCTTTGCTGAGCCAGACGTAACAATACAAACAAGTTGACGGCTACTTCTCTGCATTTTAACACCCAGGGAATAAACTTATAAACAAGTTATGAAGAGGAAACCTCAAAAGGTTGGATCGGCTTCGGTGGAGGCAAATATTTGCTTAAATAGTGCAAAGAGTAAAGGACGCTTTGATGTTTTAAACATAATGGCCACATTTGGCGAGCTGCATTTGTCATTATTTATTCATCTGCCACGTCCTCCATATCCACTTAAATTGTTAATAGCGCAACCCTATATAATATCCACTTCTTGTGAACCCTTGTTTGAAACGTAAAACTGGTGCTCTTAAAATATTCATAATGAGTTCCAGATTCCCAATAACTGCACGGCATATTTCATTAATATTAAATTCAGTTTGCATTTGCATCGGGATTCGGAGTTCCGAGGGAGATTGCGCCGTTCCTAGTTGAAATTCGAAAAGTTGGTAAATTAGTTCGTTCGCCTCGTAACGTGTGAGGCACCTTTCTTTTTGTCCTCGCCTTTCTGGGAAAGCCGGGGTGAAAGGAAATTTCCTCTCCCGTGAAGTCATGAAACTAAATTTCCCTGAAATAATTATTGCAAAGTCATATTATTCGGCAATTCAAATTTGATTGAAACAAGAAAAGTTTAACGAGAATATGCCATTTAGGCCGGGAAGTTTTGAAATTTAAATTGAAATTTATAATATTGCCAGGGCTTTTAGTGAATCCTCGCTTGTTTTTTCCACGGCATTGGCGAAGTTTTGGCTAAATAAGCTATCCGTTCAATCCTTTGTTTAAGATTAAATTGATATTGGCTGTGTACCATCTCCAAGTTTCTAATCGCAGATGTGCTCATCCTTCACCTTATCATTATTCATCCCTCCTGCTGACTATAATCCATTAGATCATTAAAAATTAGTAACAAAAAATTGTAACAAAAAAAAAACAAAGCTATTGCTCAGTCATAACAAGTCTGTATATCTTGAATAATAATAATAAAAACTTTCTTAATTCTTAGAACATGTGGTTGTAAAAATATCTTACCAATTTTCCGATGCGTTTCTTTTGTATACAGGGTGTTAAAAAAAATTTTAGCTTTACAGGGTGTTCCATTTCGCGGGGGCGCTACATAACTTTGTTATTTTAAATGGAACACCCTGTATATTTCATTTTTTAATTCCTTGGTTCCTTCCTAGGTAGAGTAGAGTAGGTAGAGTTTATTAAAGGTACATGGTGTTTTAAACTTACCGTTTTCGAGATAATCAGTTTTTTAAAAAAATCACAATTAGCTTTGCTTTACCATTGTTTCCCGGATTTGCTTCCCTCAGTCTGCAATATTCTAGTAGCAGTCCCACTGTTATCTTCATTGATTGATTCAGTAGGTTTGTCGTCAATTCCTTTGATAGAAATTGAAGATTTCCTTGGTTTGCTTCCATATAGAACTTTCTTGCTACAATTTCTGGATAATACAGCTAGCAATGCCGCATGGGTTCGAGTTTCTGTAGGGATATAGGTAAGCCTGATACGGCTAATTCCTCAGCCTTCTTGTTGCTCAAATGTCCCTCATGCCATCATACCCAAGTTAGTTACACCTTTCCAATTTCCAAGTCTTACCAAACAACTACATACTAACTTGAATTTTATCTGATTTGAACTGATTGCCTAAACTAGGTTAACTTTAACAACCTTCTTCCCAGTCCTTCGTTTCTGACATTACTATTTTGAAGTTTTTTTGAAAACTGTACCTTCAGGTCAAGTGGTCAGTTGACATTCTTAAAATCGGATACGACTTAACTCATCGTACCTCTTTTGGTGTTTCTATCTCCCGACAATTGGTATTTGTCCCTGTTGTAGTGTGTAACATATGGACCTATATTCTCATTGAATGAACATATTTGTTGGTGGCAGGTTCAGCAAGACCTCCACAGCTGCAGCAGCTGTGCTTCTCACGACCCTCTTAACCATTAAATATCATTTAGAAACCTTTCCGTCTCCACTTTAGTGTCTTTGGATACCATACCACAGTCCTGTATGTTAATACTGACCTTACGACCTATGTGTTTAATCAGACTACCCTTTTCCGACTGAAGGTCGTATTTTTTTCCACATATCAATATGCACCTTCGAAGGGCTATACTGACTTCTTAACGTGATAGTTCAAAGTTAGCGCTTGGTCAAAATTACGCCAAGATCAATCAAATCCCAGGCAATAGATACCTGGTGCAGATAGTTTGGTTAGACCTGTATCCACAAAAATGTCAAGAGTACTCTGTCCTACCGGCAGAAGTTTTACAAATAATATTATATAACGATTAATCATTACGCCAAATTTTATATAAATAATGACAATTGTATGCTTTTGAAACTATTTAACTGAATAATGAATACGCATACAAATAACTTTTTTATAAAATCAATCCCAACAACAAATATACTCGTATGTAGGTAATTTTATAATATACGAACTGTAAATATTAAAGTATTTTCATATATTTTCGATTATTCTCACTGGCAAATTCAATACAACAAATAAAACATGACGATTCAGTTACCGGTAATTACTATTTAATCAATAAAAAATTATATTCTAGATATACACGAATGTAATATGTTGTAAAATAAATTAAATTGACTTTACAACTTTTAATTTGTTTATCTTTCATTGTAATTCATTTTTCATCAATTTTTTCCATAGAAATAAAAAACGAAAACGCTATTCAAGACAAGAAAAATTCCAATTGACAGATAATCTTGCAAAATCTTACAAAACCCTTAACTTTGTACAAGGTCACAGTTTTAATAAACGAAGAGAGAAAACTTTCAGTTTTAATGCACTAACAATATTCTTATATTATAAAAGCATTGTATCTCTCCATTGGTGCTCTCGCAATAGTAGTCGCTACCGTTGCCTCAACGCTGTATTACTCAAGAAGAATTAGGTTACTGAGGATTCCTATAAGAATGTACGTTGTTGAAAGCCTTTTGCTTCTTTCTATTTCTGTTTCTGTACCTAATGCTTGAAATTGGACCTATTACTCACTTGACGCCCTCTTATGACATTTGCACTAAGACTTTTTGCACCGTTCTGTTTTTGGGTTCCTTTTGTTTTGTACTCGACCATAAACAATGCAGTTATAATGAAAGCTAAGAGGTTGATGATCTGTGAATGATCAGGGTCGACGTTCAATCGCTCCTCTTGAGAACTTCGCAAAATTCTCTTTATGGGTTTTCATATTTCAGACACTCTTGGAACAAAGGGATATCTTGATTCGGCCTCGTAGGTAGCTCGACTTTTGGTTTCAGCTAGCCCACAACGATGGATGGTATGTTTGGTAGTCGCTAAGCGGTTTTTGTAAATTTCGGTATAATTATCCAAAGAATTACAAACATCAGTGACTTCCTTAGCGGTTCAGGGCTCTATCTGCTCCGGAGTAGAAATTCGAAAGATAGGCGAAAATCTTGATTCTTGACCAATGTTATTTGGAGACTTTGATGTCGATGTCCTGGGACATGTAATTCTCTATATGAATATTTTGGAGCTTTTTCAGGCCCTAAGAGCGACCCATGGATTGGAAACAATGGTAAAATTTGAGATTACATGACAGTATGTTAGAGAACAGTTAAATAGATTAGGAAATCGATTGATCAACCCGAAGATTTTTCTGTATGGTTCACATCCGCAGGCAAAACCCTGATCTTATAGATCACGCCATACAGATTTTGGTTATATCAAGTGTATATGCTCTACCTACTCTTTTAGCAGTTGCTAATGACACTACATTGAGGTACAGATATGCAGCGGCAGTCAACGTGTCGACAATTGGTTTATTAAGTCGCTTAAAGTGGAGTAATATTTATAACCAATAACCTTGTACTTTTCTAGTCTCATCAGGTAAAGCATCGTTTGGTGCTCTAGCATGTATGTATGTATGTATGTATGTATATATGTATTTCGGAGGGGTGGTGGAATTGTCTTCCACCACGGCATTTAGGCCTTATTAGGCCCCTTGTACACCCTCCTTCATTACTCGAGTACTTTTCTTCAAACCATCTTATTTATTACACGGATGACTTGGTGGCAAAGTCTCGTACAGTTTATGTATGATAGCATGATCTTGAGTTACAGAGATTTCTTGCTCTGTTCTCATTACCATTTATCGGAGACCACACGCGTGCGGCAAATGTTGGGCGACCCAGGTCTCTTGGTAGGCTGCCACAGCCACGTCCCCGAGCCTGCCTTAGGTCACCCATCCAAATTCCAGCCCACGTCCGTGATGCTTGACTCGGCAGATCGAAATCCGCCGGCCAAGACACCCGGCTAGGCGGTCCCTGGTGCTCTAGCATATTCGTATCTTTAGAATTGATGCGTCGTTGGGGGTTTTTATCCATTACTTGTTCGAATTAAAAGTTCTGCAAAAAGTTGTCAATAAATTCCCCCTCGCCAGTTGATTTCACTTAGATCCTGACACAATGTCCTCTGCTTCTCCCGCTAATAGAAATTGATTGAAAAGGGGAACATATTATAATTGTATCGATTTTACGTCGGAATTTACTTATCACGTCACTCTGGATGGATGATACACAATAATACAATTCAAGTGAGTGGAGTAGACAGACCCACCCGAAACGTAATCACAATCGTAAAACAAAGGAACCGACGATGTGAAAATAATTAACTCCATTATCATTTAGCCGCTAATGGAACATAAAAATCATTTATCTGAATTATGGGTGTGTTTAAATTAAATTTAATTACGAGGCAGACAAAGGGTACAGCGAAGTAGCGACAAGCTTGTAATTAGGGCAGCAAATGGAAGGTGCTAAAGGGAAAAGAAGATTCCATTAAGGGGTTTTTCTCTAGGCAAGAAATAGTTCTTTTGTCTTTGCACGCTTTAAACTTTTTTCAATGTTAACAGCATTTCTTAGAACTTCCTGGTAAAATTTACAATATTTTTATTGCATAGCAGATAATTATCGGAGAACCAAGAAGAATTGTCGTATGCTATGAAAATAATTGCTTTTATTTATCGTAATTACAGCTTTATAGGTGTGATTTGAATGGCTGGATGGCAAATTCTGAAAGAGTAAAAATAAAAACAATAATTTCGAAGTTGTAACACTGAAGAAATAGAGAGATTTTTTTACGAAAATCTTAGCACACCGTATCTTAAAACAAAACATTTGTAGACAAATGTTCATAAGAACTTTTTATCATATGACTCTTTACTCTTAAAATTAGAATACTTTTATACTTTCTTTAACATCCTGCATTTCGTTGCGATTTTATTCACTTTGCTACATTGATCTATTATTCACCCCAAAAATTATTTTCCACAATGTGACTTCCAATCCAAATTTTCATACCAATACATTCCTAAAAATCGTATAGTTTAAATATACATTATGGTAATTAAAATATCAGAGCATATTTTAAATTATTATAACCGAATGAAATATTTTAAGAACTTCTAACTGGTGCAGTCAAAAGCCTTCTTTAGATCTAGAATCTGCTAGAATTAAATGATATAAGAGGCCTGTTCAGAAAATAACCGAACTTTTTGAATTACGCGCTAATAGAGATATCTAGTGATAAGCGGTTGGCAGCATTGCGTAGCGCATAACCTCCTCCGTAACCACATATTCTTGGATTGTTGATATGTCATTTAGTTTTCCTGATACTGTTATTTGAGTGTAACGTATTTAAGTGTTGTGTGATTTTCTGGAACAACGATGCTACGTAAAATTTTGACAGAAAGAAAACGAACGTTTGTCAGCAACTACCTAAACAATAACGATGAGACATTCATTCAAAGGATCATAACGGGATATGAAAGCTGGGTTTAGAGTTTCGACATTGAGACAAAGGTTCAATCATCACAATGGATTGGCAAAGGATCACCACGCTCCAAGAAAGCACGTCAATCTCGATCCAATGTCAAAATGATGCTTACTGTTTTTTTTTCGACTTTAATGGAATTATGCATTTTGTATTCATGCCTCAAGGCATTCTTGCACCATGACAATACGCCCGCACACCCAGCTTTGTAAAATCGTCAGTTTTGTGCTAAAAATCAAATTACTGTCCTCCTTCACCCTCCTTACTCGCTAGACCTGACTCCTTGCGATTTTTTCTTATTTCCGAAATTAAAATCAGTACTGAAAGAACGCCGTTTCCAGATTATTGATGACGTCAAAGCAAATTCGTCACAGACTTTAAAGGCAATTTTAAATGAAGCTATCCAGGACTGCGTCGAGAAAGGGAAACACCACCGCTGTGAAGAGTGTGTGAATAGGGAAGGGGGAAGACAAGGATCAACAATGTACAACAATGATAAAGTTTAAAAAATAATTTTGGGTATTTTTCTTAACAGACCTCGTATTAAGCAAGTAAGTGACAGGTCTCACAATTAATTATAAAATCCTTTTTATGAGATACAAAAATGCTTGTGAAACACAATGTAAAATAAAGTCTGATAAACTAAATCTCGAACGACTTTAAAAGCGGTCCGGAAATAAAAAAAATGTCTCAGACTTTGTCTTTGGCAGGCGTCAAAATGAAGTTTATATTCTATTAAGGCTTCACTTTGTTTTCTAGATTCCCCGTGGGTTCGCCATCCATAAACTTAATCGAAATATTGTTTCATAAAATCACAAAGGTGCATGTGGAGACATCAATTCAGAACTGACGGAAGGCCATGCCGAAATAATGAATGGGTATATCATTCATCGCACGTCAGACACAAACAATTTAGGGAAATATACATATAAATTATAACTACTAAGCTTTTCAGTGAATTATATCGTCAGTAAATTTAAAAATGAACACAATGGATTTGATAATGCCAAAGCCAGTTACCTGTCAAGTGGAAAAATTATATTAATTTTTCTCAGAAGATTTCAGGAATTTAGTTAAAATGTAAGAATATAATCCATTAATCACGATTCACACTTGCCAAGTGGTGTTACGACCGTCACAAGTGGTGTCCTTAGTATGAACAAAAAGATATACATATAATTAATCTGTTGAACATTTTCCTTATTAACCAAAATATGGTACCAATATTCCGATATGTGTTTTACTCTTTGTCAATAGACTAGGCGGTATCTATTTTGGTTTGGGTGAATCGTATATCCACGGAGATTTTTGGCTTTTTGGCTTTCAAATATCACTAAAAATGAAAATTTTTCTATGCGCATATAAAAACGTGGGCTTAACTTTTGGCGGCACAATATGTTAAAAAAATTATTTTAGGCGAAAATGAAAGAGGAAAAAATGTTTGTAATTAAATTTTTTACAAAATATGACTAGTTACAAATCAAATGAATCATGATTATTATTGTAAAAATCGAAAAAATCGCCAAAAATGGGATTAAAAAACATTACTTTTTAGGGAATGTTTTTGGAGTCTTTAAATTGAGTATAGGACCTTCAGATTTGGCTCAAGAAAACTTTATATTGAATCATCACACCAAATTTCATAAAAATCGGTTCGATAGATTTTGCATAATATCCAGATTTTGGAAAACAATTTGCAAATTTTCAAAATTTTGCATAGCAAAAACAAAGGCCCTTAGATACTTGAAAATTTAATCACATATAGAAGGGCTCTCAAGCTTTCAAACGCTCTCTGCTTCCCCCACCACCACCACCCGTACGATTTTCTTGAATTTCTCGCTTGCATAAATAACTTTAAACACGTTTTAAAGTAGGTTGCTAGTGAAGAAAAGTATTGCAAACTTAGACCTGATAAGTAACGAGCGTTCAAATAAAAACGAGGTCGAAGTTGGCTCTGACACATTGGACGTAGGGAGTAGCTTATAGCGACCAACTTAACCTCATTTCTCAACGAGCTGTATAGCAGCTGTCAGTTTCAATAACGTTAATGACTATATAACTTTATTTTAAAGAATAATCGTGATAACAATAACAAACAATTAAAGGAGCTTTTTTTAACACTGTGTGGCAGGTACCGACTGATACTCCCACCATTTGTGATAAAACACGTACAGAAGTTCTTGGCGAATTTTTCCATTATTTGTTGGACATTTTCTTTTAATTCTTCAGTCCGCTTTTTAGGTCGGCCGCTTCCTTCTTTTCTTGTTACACTGCCCGTTTCACGAAAAACATTAACACAACGCTGAACTGCACTTTGAAAAATTTTGTACTCAACAACGCCGGCAAATTGATTTTGAAATTCTATGAAACATTCCTCAATAGAATACTTCCATATTCCATCAATCTTGCGTCCATTTCTAAAGTAGGACTCTATGATAAACACTTTTTGTTCTTGAGAAAACACCATTTTAAACGCTTTTTAAAACGAAAATATTCAAATTGATAGCGGCGACATAGCGCTTTGACAGATGACGTTTAAGTTCATTTGCTATACGCTACGCCCTACGTCCAAATTTTCAGAACCAACTTGACCACGTTTTTATTTGAACGCTCGTTACTTGGAATACCAAAGGTATTTTTCGAAAAATTAGCCCGAATGTCCCAGTACATTTAGTGTAAATGACGGTTAATTTTGGTTGGCTATAACTACATAACTAATTGACCAATCGACCTGTTTTTTTTAAGAAGCGTCTTTCTAAGAACTTTTAAAATCTGCTTTAAGAATAAGAATAGAGATAAGAAGTGGATCTTATTTGTGGAAGGGCGAAATGGGCGGTGACTATTAGACGCCTTCATTATAGCCATCTTTCTCTATCGCACGGATTTCTATGACTTTCTTTATCGCTCTCACGTAACGGCCGATGAACCATGGGGACTTTCCGATCCTGTATATTAAAATGTTTAACACATCCTAAAAACGGCATGATTGATTTTTAATTCAAACTGACGCTTTCTTTACCTCCCCTCAACTATTTCGTTACATATGGGACACTAGCGCCCTCTAATTTGGTGAGATATGTATTTACATAAAGTTCGTGCTCCTTATGTAGTCTCTATGGTAAAGACAATAAAACAAACTACGTGAAGTCTGTTTCACTATAAAATTCTTAGAATGTATAAACTATGTTTCAGTTTTACTTCATAAATTTCAATTAAACTCTTGTTATGTGCTTTTCCATCTGCTGCTGTTAACTAATTGGGATAAACTTACGGGTATGTGACACATTTCTTTTTACGACTGAAGAACTACTGAAATAGCGAAACAAGTTATAAAATTCTCTGTAGTGGAGATAAATTCTTGATCCACTTAAAATGAGTTCTGGACTTCTCAAGAGTTCCATGAGGTGAATTATTAAATGTTACTCCCGGTATGAAATAAACACATTGTACACTAGTAAACTAGGTTATGTTTCTACTTTAAGGTTGCTAACATTTTTATAGTTTTAAAGTTTTTTCCATCGATGCTTTTCATTAGTGTTATTAGATTATTTTATTATCATTATATATTTTTATTAGTGTTACTGTTAGTAAAAATGACAAATAAAAAAAAGCAATGTCATTTCACTATATTTATTCCCTCTTCTTATAATTCCTGCAACCGTATCGCTCTTCACGTCACAAGACTCAACTGGAAAGAAGTTTGGGTTGTAAATTTTCTTGAGTTGCAGTCAGTACAGAAAAGTTTCTAGAAAGAGATTGATAAAGAGGAAGTCCAGGATCCCTAGGGGTTATACAAAATTAGAAATTAAAGACCGATTAATCTGGTATTAAATTAATTAGTTATAAGATTTATTACACTTCTATCAGAACCTTTTGAAAAAAAATAGAAGCTTTTCTACTGTTAACATGCTTACAGAAGCATTGTCGCAGTTGTTCAATACATTTAGTTTTCCATTTTTACTTTAGATTTGGTTAAAATATTTCACACGTATTTTGTGCAAAAAAAAAGTTTCTATAGTCTGTTTAGAAATGAAAGAGAGTAATAAAAGCTTATTATGTATGCAAATCGTAAATAAAAAATGTTGTACTGGTGCTTATATTCAATATTTTTATATTATGTATTATTGGTACAGGATGAGGTGTACTTTTAAAAAAACTTGTGCGATGGACTGTACTAAATTGTAGCAGGTAGCTAAAATTTAATCCCCGACAATCCGTCTGTCTATGCCGCTTCAATTTCTCGGTCCATTTCTCTTATAAGTAAACAATATAAAACAGCATTTCAAAACATGAGGCTACTTTAAGCATCATAACCGGGTTAAGAGGGTTTTTAGTAATTCAAATAAAAATTTATTATCAAAATATTTATTTAAATTTAATGAATAGACTTTTATTCCACACAAAAATATATGTATTTTGAAAATTCAAATTATGGTGAGTAAATGTAGTGTTGTATAAATGTACAATAAAGAAAATAAAAAAGTAGGTATATTAAAATTCATCCTCCGAACATTCTGATGAATTATCTTCGTCTCCTAGATTGATAACGATAGGTTCCACAGTAACGTCAATTAAATTATCGAGTTCCCACATTTTCTCCTCTTCTTTTTCTACATGATGTAGTTATCTGCAGTTACTCGTTCCAAGGAATTTTTTAACAAAATTTTCACGTCACTTGATTTAAACGTCGTATTATTTCGCACTACATCTCCTTTTACCTGCGCCCAGACTAATTCGATTGGGTTAAGTTCACAGTGATAAGGTGGTAATCGTCGTACCTTATTTGGCGATTTGTTGCCATTTCATCGATAACATATTTTTGCTGATCTTTATTAAGATTGACAAGTGTCAAAAGTTCCTTTTTTACCATATTTGTTTACCCGATAATTACCTGAAACGAAATGTTACCACGCCCATGGCCGGTTCTTATCTCGGGGTTTTATTACTCTCTTTCATTTCCAAACAGACTATATGAAATTTTATTTCGAATTATAAGTAACTGGGAAAGCCAGTATGCAACTATTTCTATAGTGCTGATAGTCATGCATATGTTTACTTACAGTTATTTATGGCAGTAATAATTTACATATTTCTAATGTATGTAAGTATGTATTTCTAATGTATGAAAGTATATATTTCATTTTATATTTATTTTGTAAATGGATTTATAACTTGTTAGGCAATATATTACTATTATAATCATCATACAGAATCCATAAAATAAGCAATCTTCTGACAACTTATGAAGTTTTGATTATTATAACAAATATTTTTAATAGTAAGTATTTAATTTAATTTGTTTTGCCTGAATAATGTGTACTACCGTCAAAATTGAATTACAGACATATACAAAATTTATATAAAGAAAAAGCAAACTCATGATGAGAAGATCAAAATTGAACTTAAGCATTACCTTGAAACTTGATTATAATAAAAGAACAACACCGGTGTGATGTTTGCGATGTAAAGTAACTCTGATAATTAAGAGTCCGTCACGCGCTTGAAATAAACCCATTTTAAGGGTTCGGCCCATAACACATATTTGGAAAACGAATAAACATAGCGGCCCAAATAAAAAACCAATCGAAAGACAATTTGTGGAAGGGCGAAATGGGCGGTGACTATTAGACGTCTTCATTATAGCCATCTTTCTCTATCGCACGGATTTATATGACTTTCTTTATCGCTCTCA